>NW_017537146.1:37701-45444 GCF_001853355.1 Bactrocera latifrons
TGAAAAGGTTTCAGTTCTCCCGGAACTTTAACCTCCACCACCACCACGATACTACCCGAAAGGACAGTCCACATGAGCAGATTGGAGTGAACTTCAAGTGCTCCGGCTCCCCTTGCTATCAGAATTAGGTCTCCGGTCAGACCTTGTAGCCGAGACTACTACCAGTTGAGTTTCCACACAGCTCTGGGCTAATGGCCAGGGGTGGTCCCCTGGAAAAAATGCATTCAGAGGCCCATGCCCCGTAAGCAGACAACCCAGACTCAGATAAAATCTGAAGTCTGGGTTATCCTGAACAAACCCAACATCCCTAATGTACTCATAAGTTACCCGGTCGTTAGGACTATTTTTCCAACGTTCTTGCCACTTACATCTGACCCTATCATGTAGACCCTATCATGTAGAGCCTCCCTTCCTCTCCACAACATCATCGGAAATTCAGTCATTTCTCAGCAAAGACACTCTGAAGCCCCTTCTTAACCTGAATGCAACAGCACGCTAAATGACAATTAGGTCAAGAGGTCGTAGCTGCTGTACATCTGTCAGTCTGCACTTAAACAGCATTGTCACCATTTTTCCCATCGGTATGTCTACCCCTATACCAAAACCCCAAGAATTTACAATCCCAAAGAAATGACCTCCCGCCCGCTCTAGCTCAGACCGCGAGCAACCTTCGACCAGAAGAAGGTCGTCCGCAATGCACAACACTTACATAATGGCTCGATATGCTCAAGCAGAGAATTAATCATAATGTTCCAAATATATGGACCACAGATGGAACCCTGGGGGCAGCCACGGACTGTTCCATTCTCCACACTCCCATTCATGCCGCCTAGAGAAGACTTTCTGTTAAAAAAGTAATACCGCCAAAGAGTAATTTCCGCACAGCCAAGATCCTCTAGCTGTTGCACCACTCGATTCCAACTTAGGTAGACAAACGCTCCTTTGATGTCAACAAATGTGTCAAAGATATACTTGTCTTCTAGCCGTTGTACCAACCGATTTCAGCTTCGGTAGTCAAACACCCCTTGGAAGTCAACAAATATGTCAAGGACATACTGACCAGCCTGACCACCTCTGGTCCGACCACATACCCCGAGTTAGCTCGTGAAGCCGTTAAACCACAACTATTTCCAGCACTTTTCCAAGAACTGTAAGCAAGATTGATGTCCCGATAAAAACAAGGATCGCTCCTGATGTTACCAGGGGACTGCAGAAGAGGAACAACCCTCGCACTTTTCCACTCGAGTGGAAAAAGCTCCCCCCATACGCATTTATTGTAAATGGCCGCCAGGTATTCCGGGATGAACTTCCACAAGCTTTTGCACATCTCTCTATTCAAACCATCAAAATCTGTGGACCGTTTAGACCTAACCAGGCAAAAGATGTACCCCAACTCCCTATCATCAAGTGGAGGGGCAGGTACCTCTTGACTTGAGATAACTGATTCTCCGCCTTAGCACGCTCTTAATAAAACCCCCGCACACTTTAGTTATTGATATCTGTGTGGATATTTTGAAACCAAATGTAATCAAGAAAATTAAAATCTACAAGTTAATATATGAAATTTGTATCATATTGCATTTACGAAGATAAAAAGATATAAAAATTATCATCAGCAAAATTCTAACGTAGCACATATAAGATCAGAGTGATAAAACACAAATTTTATACATATAATTATTATGATTTAGCACTTTTACTAAGGTTTTAGCAATTGATCTCTAAAGCTATCTGTGATGACCACAGTACTTTCGACATTTTGAAACCAAAGATAATTATAGAAATTAAAACCTACAAATAAACATACGCATTTTGTATTATATTGAGCATGGTACAAGGGAGTAGAGAAAGTCCCATTCACCGTAGAAAAAGAGCCATTCACAGTCCTTAACCTACCCCCAAGTGTACGTTCACAATAAAAACATCATGGCCACCTCTGGTGAATAAGGGTGACGAGAGGTTGAAACGGGCTGCGTAAAGCAAAAATGCTTTTATATTAAATTATAAACTTACAGTATTATATTTATTCATTACAGTATTTATAGTTTTAAATTTTGCTTATAGAATGAAATTTAATGCTGTTATCAAAAGATTTAATTATATCTTCTTGATATAAATAAATATGCGTAAATAATTTTAAGCGTTTTAGTTAACTTATTCATGAACAAATTGGAAATTATTTTTGATAATGAGTGGACCAAAAGAGATAACTATTGTCGAAAAATTTGGTATTACATATCGTACTAATTCGTCTAAATAGTAAAATACAATTTTAATGTAAGATAAATCAAGAGATAATTATAATAGCCATATTTCTTATATTTAAAGCATACATTTTAGTAATCACAAACTACTTACACTTTTTATGTCTCAGAATTTAGCTATACGCCGGCAATCAGGAATCCTACTAGTTCAAAATGGAGTGTTTGACTTTCCTAACAGATTTACCATATTATTTTTTAGTTCTAATCTAATTTTATAAATAAAAAGGATTCTTAAAGGAATTATTTTTTTAATATATGTATGTAT
Source organism: Bactrocera latifrons (assembly GCF_001853355.1). Classification (NCBI taxonomy): domain Eukaryota; kingdom Metazoa; phylum Arthropoda; class Insecta; order Diptera; family Tephritidae; genus Bactrocera; species Bactrocera latifrons. Next base: position 40,231 of record NW_017537146.1, read on the forward strand.
ATAGTACTAAAAAGGAGTTTAAATTAGCTTACACAACACTATTTTGTCATGCTCAATCGCAATACTGGCATAATATTTGAAAATAATCAAGCGCATTTTAAAAGTAAGTTATTTAAGTTTTAAATATAATTATTACTTTATTATTATTTTTACAGATTAATTTGTTTCCCATTCGCGTTCAGATCGATCGACAGGTTAGTAKTCTATAAATTAAATTATAGCCAAATACTAATTGAAACTTTTTTACAGAAGGAAAATGCCTCGCAAGTGCGTGTTRGAGTGCAAAGGCTCGTTACGTCTACACAAATTTCCTGGGGAGCGAGAAATGCCTAGGTATGTAGAATGTTTAATTTTATTTTCTTGTTTATATATGTATTTATCAAATGATATTGCATAAAAGACGGAGTTAAACAAATAATTGTGCAAATTTTTTAAACAAATGCAAACGTTACCATTCATACGTTGGACATACCCAAAATAACTTTTTAATTTTATATACAATATAAGACTAGTGAAATTATATTTAAATGCTGGTTAAAACTGGATTATATCAGTAGCAGAACAGTAGCAATGAAACACTCAATATCAAATTTTTGTAACATACGTTATTTTGCATATTGGGTGCATATATAATAAACAATTCAATACAGTGAAAATTTCATTGACGAATAAAGGCGAACACGTTTTTTTGGGATTGTGAATATATGCCGTACCTCCTATCACATTTCAAATATTATTATATTGATTTATAATATTAAGTGAAACATAGATATGAATGTGTGTACTGCAATCCTCGTATTCCGGGTTTATAATGAATAATCAATAATAATATTAATAATATAATATTATAGATATTCGGTTTGAATTAATAATGAAATGTTGAAAATAGTAAAAAAAAAATATATAGTATAACTGTATAAAGAAACACTTATAAGCCTCAGGCTTTAAGGGGGACATCTTGAGTGACCATAAAAAAATATCTACGCCAAAGGGTTTTTTCGGATTTAAAATTAAACAAGAAGTTATTGCTTATTTCGGAGAGTTTAGGATAATTTATTAATTTTGTATTTCGCGTATGAAACTTCCTAAGCTAATTTTATTGAAATTTTATTTTGCGATTTCATAATTAATTTTTGAATATATTTTTTATTTCATTATAGTATATGAAAATTAAAAAAAAAAATAATTTAACTTCAAAGTTTAATTAATCAAAATATGAGAAAACTAAAATTAATTTACTCAAAATTTCACACAGTTGTGCAGATGTGGTAACAAAAATTTCAATTTGAAGCACAAATATTATAGTACACACTATGAGTAATAAGTATAATATAAAACTGCGATGGTCAAATATTAATTAATATATTGTAACTGTGTATATTTGATTTCATAATTTTTCAGCAAAAATTAGCCGACCGACGTACAGTGGAAGAGTCTCTTAATTACCTCCCTTGTGGATCTACTTGTACAAACAGTACCAGTATGTATTTTTTATTTACAAATATTTGTTGAAACTGCTTTTATTTCTTGATATGAATAATAAAACTTTTGAGTTGCCTAATTTTTTTTGTACAGCTTGCTTGGTATTTGTATGATGATTTTTTACAAATAATGATTTATGCTGCTCTTTATTTAAATATCTTTAATTATTATTTTATTATTTTACAATAATATACTAACAATATAAACCTTTTATTGTATGTTAACATATTTGTATTTTTTGTTTTTTAGGCGGAGGAAATGGATGCACCTTCTTGGTGTATTCGATTTAAATAATCCAAAATTTGTATGCCTGCGATAGGCATTTCTCGCTTCACCTTCAAAATTGGTTAAGACTATCCAAAGGGGCAGTCCCCGATAAAAATTTGTTAATGCCAACAGTGGCGATAGTTTCGGACTGTGGTACTTTAGTTAAAGGTAGTTTTTGCGAACCTGACGAACAGGACAATATAAATACTTTAGGTCCTATAGAGTCTATTTCCAACACTTTCGGTGACGAGGTAGGAGACTGTACTTCGTGTTCACATGAAGTGCATGWGAAGGTGTCCCTTCATTAMAATATATTTRAGGAACACTCATATTCCTCACCTTTAGGAAGTTTAGATATTAGGGCGATAAATAGCAAAACGCAAACAGATGCGTACCTAAGTGAAAGGACACCTAGGAAAAGAAAATTTGTTAGCGAAATAGATAGCTTAAAAAAAGGAATACATATTTAGAAAATGAGAATGAAAAACAATTAGAAGAGAAGGAAAAAGAAATTGAGGCCCTAAAAAGAAACAGTTTACCTATTAAAAATAGTGAGAATAGTCAAATTGTTGAGCTATGTAGCAAATTGCCTTCACATATTGCTGCATGTGTGAGGAATAGTATGTTTAATAATAACCGTAATCTTCACGGTAATAGATACGACAGGGAATTAAAAACCATAGCTCTGGGGGTTCACTTCTTGTCACCTCTAGCATATACATATATACAGCCCTATTTTAATTGGCCATCACCAAGAACTTTGTCCAAAGTTATCCAAAGTTGGCCACGAAGTTCTGGTTGTACGTATAGCAGCATAAAAACTCTGGAACTGCGAAGCCGTGGCTTTACGAGTGACCAGAAATACGAGTCAATTTGCTGCGATGAAATGTCTTTGAAGACCCATTTGCAGTACGATAGATATAGGGATTTAATTGTAGGTCTGGAGGATTATGGTGATGAAAATCGTACCTCCAGAATTGCTTCAAGTGTTTTAACACTTATGGTTCAAGGCATTTTTCTTCCTTAAATGATGCAAAGGAGATATTCTTAAACAGTATGTAAAAGGGTCAAATTATGTGCATTTTGCCCAAGTTGTAGAGTGACAGAAGATAGGCCATTTTTTATAGCGAATGGAGAAGAAATTGTATTTTTTTACGATTCTCTACATCTCATAAAAAGTGCGCGAAATTTTGCAAAATAGTAAGAACGTAGTTAGTTTCTTTGGACGTCTTTTGAAATGGAGTGATATAATTCACTTCCATGAGCAAGACGCTCAACAAAGTATTAGGTGTACGCCTAAGATAACTTCAGCTCATCTTAGGCCCTCAACTTTTGAAAAAATGAGTGTGCATTTAGCTACACAGGTTTTCAGCAACACGGTTGCKAGTGCAATGTTCGCATTATATAGCTCCGGGAAATTGAATATTTYTAAGTCTCCAACTTTCCTTAATACCGCCGAATTTGTTCTTTTTTTTGATAAAATTTTTAATATATTTAATAGTAGTAGGCTTGGAGCCCCACGAAAATTTAATGATCCGTTTTTCGGTAGTACGGAACAAATTAACTTTCTCTTAGAAGCCGAGAATTTTTTTAAATCATTGAAAGTCAATGATAGTTTAAGTCGTGACATCACGAATACCTTTCATTTATTAAATCCTGGGCCCTTAGGAATGTTAACTATGTGACTAAGGGAAATTGCGAACCTTTGCCTAAGGAAGAATGGGAAGCTCTCAGTTCTAGCGCCCTTCAAAGCGTTTGCAACGACGCTTTGATTAATGATATTTCTTGGCAAACCTTTCAAAGTTTGCCAAGACTGCTCTTAGAACCACTTCAAAATATTGAGATCGCGGAAATTGATTTGAGTGAAAGTTTTTTCCTGAAACAAAATTCATTTGTTTATTTTTGCAGCTATATGTATTCAAAGTTTTTAAAACTTCATAGTTGTTTGAGTCCGATACCTCATTTTGAAGAAGAAACTGATTCTCGTTTTCTATTTTCTATGGAAAAAGAATATAACGACTGCAGTCTGGTCAAACCACCTGCAGACTTTATAAACTTCCTCGAAAAATTAGAGGAAATATTTTGTGAGAATTTTGATTCTTGCTGTCATATCCGTGGGTTTTCAAAATATTTATTTGAAAAAATGGGACACATAGAGCCTTTTTATTGCTGTGCTGATTCTCGGCCAGACGTTCTTAAATGCCTTTTCATTATGATAAGAACGTACTTTTCAATAAAATTTTTTAATAAACAGACAAGCACAACTGCTTTCAAGCATGTGGAATTTTTATGTGTTGCACACATGTAAAATTTGTCTGATGTCCTTTGTCTGGGTGTTTGTCTGAAAAAAATCTGCATTGGTTCTAACTTATTAACATAATTCAATTTTGTTGTCTTAAAGTTTTCAAATAAATATTACGATAGGAATGCACACTCGTATATTCTGCAAAAAAAAAAACAATAAATAAAATCTGCTGAAATAAAACATTTAGTTATAATTTACTTTTTATTTGGGTTTATAATTATCAAATCGGTAGAAGAAGGCTCCGCCAGTTTTGCTGTTCACAAAGTAAAACTAAATGCAATAATGAAAACACAAGTAATAAACAAATAACTGCGATAAGTTATATACTTTCATATTTCAAAAAGTACTAACACCTACGTGAATATAAGATTTCTATGCAAGAAATTGTTTGACGTTGTTTATACAAATACACCGATTGTTCGAAATATACTCCATTTGAAATTATTCTAGTCGATAATAACTTGTTTGACTCAAACTAAAATACAACGCAAATTCCTTAATTTTTAATAGCTTTCATTTGATGAGTGTTGTTTATTATTTGCTTGGCTGTTGTTAGCGTTGTTGCCATTATAGTAGTTTTATGCAAACATACGTATTTCTTCCTGATGTTCTATCGGTTTTGGTGGAGCTGGTTCCTACCACTCTCGAAATTCGGCATCATAATATTGCGCAGAAGGATATGGTCGCAAATTCCATGGTACTTGCATTTCCATGGATGTCAATTGTACACCCAAAAGACATCGGTAATACATTCGCGATCGACATATGTAGCTCACCAATAGGTTGTCCAAGACAGATAAGCTCAGCGAACATGGCTTTCAATAGGAAGGTAGGATGGCAACGCATGTCTTAATAACGGTATTCCCACCATTTTTCATCTTTGCGCATAACACGATGGAACCAATCAATTAATTCGCTCAACTGGTAACGCTTTGGTCTGCAAGGTGGGTGTTAAGGGTTTAGCATATTAAAAAGTATGTAAATTCAATTTTGCTCAAAACCTGCCCAACAGCTTGATCGGGATCCTTAGCGCAATTGACAATAGCTTGTGCAACATCCGAACAGGACATTCACCGTAGTATTTTCTCTTCAAAAAGTTCCACCCTCAAGCACAAAGCTCATTGGTTTGGGACTAGGGTTTAAGGCAGACAAATAATTAA
>NW_017537146.1:53169-54409 GCF_001853355.1 Bactrocera latifrons
GAACGGATGTTCTTAGGCTACCCAGAAGATACTTGGTCAAAGACCGGAAGTCGTGAGCTGCTTGAGTCATATGTAAAAGAATCGTTTCTGGCCACTCCCACGTGAATGGCGATCAGAAAACTTTCCTCACTTGCGTGAACTTCTACACATGACTCCATCCTCCACCAGCCAGAATTTGAATACGTTCCAGATATTTTCAATGCGAGTATAATTGTAAATGTAAGCATTCCGCATAGGTGAACCAATATTTCAAATTCAGTTAGGCCGAGCCAACGAACGAGTTCTGAAAATTTAAACATAGTTAAGCAGATTGAATTTTATTCTGTTAGATGGCGTGATAACTTTATATGTAAAGCAGAATTATAACGTGTTCTTAAGGCAATGTCTTCATTCTCGTGTAAAGAATGAGTTTCATCTGAAAAAAAATTAAAAAATATGCATTTGTAGTTTATATAAAATAAGTAAAATTCCTACAGAGTAAGAGGTCGGATTACTCGATCGCATATAATTTTTCATATAACGTTCATATAATTTGCTAACATCTCTGCAAATGTCTTAAATATTGTAATGATTTCAATTAATTTGAAGAATTATTCATGCAAATTCGTACATTTTTTTAAATCTGCAATTTAAAATTCTTTAAAAAGTGGGGTTGGCCTCGCCCCAATCTTAATGTATATAGCTCACAAACCACTAAAGCTATGGTGCCTGAAATTATCATTATATAAAATCGGACTAAAATAACTACTTTCGATTGCATTTGGCTGATTTTTAGGGAATGTTATATATTGGGTAGTCGAAAAAGTCTCTTCGTACTTTGTCAATGGATGTCGCTGCAGTCGTATATCCCTAGTGTTACCAATCATATTGTGTCATACCATATAATGTTGGAATGTTGAGATTTTAAGCTTCACTTAACCAAAAAATAAACTCCGGTAAATTTGGAAAAAAAAGTTACAGTAAAATTTGTGAAAATAATGAAGAAATTTCTATATTTTGAAATTTTTGTATTAAAATGGGAAGAATGCCACACAAGCCACAAATGAAATTTGTGAAGTTTACTGAGACGATGCTATATCAGTTCGTGTAACACGGCAATGGTTCGCTCGCTTCCGTTCTGGAAATTTCGATTTATACTAATAGAATAATGTCTCTAGGAGGATGGAGTCATGTGTAGAAGTTCACGCAAGTGACGAAAGTTTTCTGATCGCCATTCACGTGGGAGTGGCCAGAAACGATT
>NW_017537146.1:54759-62254 GCF_001853355.1 Bactrocera latifrons
CATGCACCTGGAATGTCCGGTCCCTTAATTGGGAAGGTGCCGCTGCCCAGCTGGTTGATGTCCTCGTAAAAATAAAGGCTGACATCACCGCCGTCCAAGACATGCGATGGACGCCGCAAGGACAGAGATGAGTAGGTCCTTGTGGCATTTACTACAGTGGCCATATAAAGGAGCGCAAGTTTGGTGTGGGATTCGTGGTGGGAGAGAGACTCCGTCGCCGAGTACTATCATTTCACCCCGGTGTCTAACGTCTAGCCACAATCCGCATCAAAGCGAGGTTCTTCAACATATCGTGAAGAAGAATAATGTCTATAGTGGAAAAATGGCAAAAAGTAGTCGATCAAAATGATTCATATTTGCTTATTTATTTATTATTACAAATATGAAAAAAATTAGTTGAAGTTTGTTAAAAATACGAAAAGACTTTTTGAGTACTCAATATATTATTGAAAAACAGATGAATATACTAAATTGGTGAAAATGGATGGAATCAATCCTCGAATTACCATATTTCCAATATAATACTATTAATGATAATAGTTACTTTTGTTTTTGCCAGTTTAGTGCCAGATTGTAGGACTATAGAGTGGTCTGAACTGAAAAATGTGGCAATCTCATGCGCGCATGCTAATAGGTATTAAAAGCATAGTGAACGTGTATCAAAAAAAAAATTGAGCGTACATTATTTTTATCACTATTATTGAAGAAAGACATTAAAATACTCTGTATATTGAATATATCGTTATTTTACATCTTTCTATTAATTAACAAGTTATCGCAGAACTTACAGATGAATAAATGACGATTTTTTAAAGGGATATTCTACTCTCGAAATCAAATTTTGGGTAGTTTTTTGCATTTTATTAAAAAAAACCAAAAATATTTTTACTATCCATTTTTTGTGATGTTTTTTTTGATATCTTAAGAATACAGAAAAAAAATTTACAAAAAAGTATTAAAAATTAAAATAATCATCTTGGTGACATTGATCCTGACTCTCCTGGTGGTCTGAAAAAAAAAATCAAAAGAAAAAAATCAAAATTCTTAATCAGTAAGGATGCTGCCATAGTCCCTATTTCAGGGAACACGAAAAACAATTTTTTTGAAAAATGGCGACTACCTGAAAATAAAAATCATTTTTAAGTTTTTTTTGAAATTCCTGATTTTTTTTTAAATATTAAAAACAAAGGATTAAGGATTATATAAAGATAATGGATTATATAAGTAAGGTTCACATAAAATCTCAAGTAAATTGGTTGTATAGAACTTGAGAAAATGCCTTTACCGTGTGGAAGAAAGTAGTTTCGAAAAAAACGCGTTTAAAAAAGTGAGTCCACCTACCTACCGGGCTAGGTACTGCGTCACTAAAGTTACTCTAGCTCTTAAAATAATTTTAATTTTTAAAAATTCTAGAGTAGAATACCCCCTTAAAGAAATCATCTATATATATATATATATATAAATTAATCCCTTTTCCCTTTGTCAAGGCATCACGCGTGAGTGGCTGGACCGATTTCACTGCATATTTTTTTGTTGTATTTGTTATTATTAGGAGAAGGTTCTTATATAAGAAAAAATTACGAAAGTTGAGCAGGAAATTAGAACATTTCACATTTTAAAAAAAAAATATGTCACTGGCAGTAATATCCACGTCGTTGCCATTAAAACAAAGAAACGTATTATAGTTTACATGCTCTTTGCAAATATATCGGTTGGAGTTGGTCTGTATTCTGAGTTATAATAACAAAATACCTACATTTACAATTTCTTATTCTAGTTTTCACATTGGTTTCTACAGGATAATTTGTACTGTATGTTTTTTTCTGAAGTGTTTGTTCAACAAGGTTAGTCAAATTAATATAGCGTTGGAAAGTTTTGATAAAACGGTTTGATACTTTTACAAAAGATTAGCTACTATAGTATTTTCAGTAGACGTACAAACTTAAGTCGCACAACCCATAATGCTGCAAGCCAAACAAATACAAGAGCAACGTGAAACGCGGAATGAAGTTGAACGGAATCGATGGAGACGGAACCAAAAAAATAGAAGTGTTGTGTTTAACCCCTATAGAGCTGCATTTCATTATCAACAAAGAAATTTACTACTGTACAAATTATGTATATCCGTCTTTTTTCTTTATTATTGTCACTTTATTAATCAGATCATGCTGTCTGATGAGTTCTCTGTTAAAAACTAAACCTAACATTCTAAAGGTAATGTCTTAAGTAAGTCCCTGCACCTTGTCTTAGTTGTTGTGTCCCGCAATTCGTTGTTAGTAGTAGTTGTAGAGTTATTGCAGCGGATACGACGCCGACGCTTGCGTTGGCAGTTTGCCACTACCGCTGTGCCTTACCCATCAGCGTGGGAATGTGAATTCGTTGACTCAGGCCACGTGCGGACTTTGTTGTTGACAAACTGCTGCTTATGTTAACTGCTAGCTGCCAGCATGAGAATGTGGATTCGCTGACTCAGGCCACGCGCGAACTTTATTGTTGACAAAGGGCAGCTTATGTTAACTCCTCCTCTTAAGATTGTTTATGACGTTCGGTATAGTTTAATTAGACCGTAACGGGAAATGAGTATGACAATGCTAGTGAGACCTGATATCGTTGGTCCTATCATAGTCCTCCCTTCGATTTTCCCGAAAAAACGCAGGTTTTCCATACTTATCTTGTGAAGGTATGGAAGACTCAAAATCTCTTGATGACTGGTGATATTGAGGAGCGCCGTCGTTGCTGATCCTGTTAATTTTTTAAACATGCCGTTTACGTTTTTGAAGTAGGATCCGTTAATTTGAATCTCATTTTCGAAGGAAAGTAAATAAGTTCCCTTTATGGTCTTCTCGGTGTCTGCGGTAGTCTTGACTAAAGCGGTATTGTCGTTAATGATGATTATGCCATCATCGACCACCATAATTGGTTCAAGGTGGCTAGGGCGAGTGCTGCAGTGGGCAACATTACCAGAATGAAGCTGCTGCGCGCACGTTGGATGTTGTAATTTTTTGTAAAACGTTGATGTGAGGGTTGCGCTGCAATTTCCAATCGCCAAGATTTGATTACGACAATCGGCAACACTGTTGTCATTCCCAAGGTGCAGGATTGTTCTATTGTGTTGGACAGGAAAAATAATAATTTTCTGACAGACTAGTACTAGCTTGGGATATTTGATAATAAAATGTAGAAGATTACCGTCTAATAGAACCTTAATATATGATACCTCCATTAAATCAGTGATAGTTGGGTTTGTAGAGTGCATTTCAATAATGTTTTTTATATCATTTGAGTTTAACAACATGGGATTTATTATCCCTATCTTTGCAAGGGTAGTAGTTGAAATTAAAATTTCATTTTCATTTAAAATGATCCTATTTCTTGCAAGCAACATTTCATACAAGTGACCAGTGTCGATCTGTCCAGCTTTTGAGTTTTTAATGATGTGGCTAACCATTTCCGTCAGTTCATTTATCGTTTTTTGTATCCTTGTGTTTATTTCTACCTGATGTCGGTCTGAGTCTACGAGTTCCTGTTGTCGGAACTTTAAGTTTTCGAAATCGTCAAAGTCAGGCGTACCTGCGATAACCTTTAGGGCAGTACCCAAAACGTTAATGCTCCTAGCCTGCCTGTGATAGATGTCCAGTGTTCTTTATATGTGCAATATCTGCGTCGCGTAACATTCTCATATGGGATAGAGGTAATTGCGTTGTTAAGCCTTTGGTTTGCTCAACTATTCGCTTGTATACTGTAAAATTAGTTGTATGCCTTAGATAGCCAAATTCCTCCTACATCGTCGCGTCACCATCCTGAATCGGTATTTAGTCGGAAGTCGAATAGTCGGTTAATTTTGCCGTCGTCGTTTGAATAAGGAGTATCGCAATCAGTATCCTGAAAGATAGTGTGAAAGAAGCTTAAATAATTTACAGTATGCTATTTAAAGAATTCTAAAATATGCTAAGAATGTTTCCTTACTTTAGGTTGTCCTTGTGCACCACCCTCCCTTTTATGAGAACCGTGGTTCCCAAGTCTGCTTCAACTTTCTCCTCAACATATAAATGGGATAATTTATTTCCGAGTCGTCTGTTAGTCTTTACCAATACTATTCCCCCCACGTCGAATACTCTATTCCGTCTGGAGGGGTTATTCCTATCCATTTGTGCTTGTTGAGCTTTCATTATTTTCATGGTTATCTCGTTCCTCAGTTCAGGTGGGTTGGCGTGAAGTATTTCGATTGGTTTCATATTGGTCACCGATTGAATCGTTCGATTGTATTCAGTTGTTATTAATATGAGGTCTGTCGTCTCGTTAATTTTYCTGTCCAGTTTCAAACATCTGGCTATCTCCAAAAGTGTACTATGGAGGCGTTCAACCTGCCCGTTCGAGGTGCTATGAAGGGGTGGTGCGTTTACGATGTCTACACCAAAACTATTCCCCAACAATGTGGTTATCGTTTCAGAATTTAGAGAAGCTTCATTATCAAAATAAATAGTTTTTGTGTTTGGAAATATATTCATTAACTGAATGATTGGGACCTTTACATCCACAATTGATCGAGAAAGTACAGGCTGCACCACCGCAAATTTTGAGAATTTGTCCAGTTAGGTAAGAAAGTATCTGTTATCTGTCGAAAAGATATCAATGTGCAACATTTCCCCGGTATAGGAGGGGATTGGAGTCACACCATGTTCCTGCTTACGTGGGTGTCTGTCGTATTTGGCCTTACCACAGATCCTACAATTCGCGACAACTTCATTCGCCAAATTTGTCATCTTTGGGAAATAGTAATCGCAGAGGATTTCTTTAATATAATCTCCCTCGGCTCGTTTTTGTTGAAAATATCAGACACCATGTTTTTGCAGTGCCAAAATTTTGTTGACGGAAAACTCCTTACCAATTCATGTTGTATGCTGGCCAATGTTGGTAGGTCGCAATGTATGGCATTTACCACATTTGGGTTTACAGCTATTTTTATCTCCTCAATAAGGTGCTTCGTATTTGTAAACTGAATTATATGACGAGTTTTATTTCCAAAGTATATGAAATTGCGTCTTAAAGTCATGTCTGCTTCTTCTAAAACGATTTGGTTTCGGAAGCAATTTAATGGTTTCTCAGTTCCCTCTATTGTATAGGATAGTGACATTTCGCTGTAGACTGTAGCCAAATCTGATTGGGCATCCTCCTCTAGAGCGTGGATGTTCTGTCGTGACAGCGCGTCAGCAAAATGATTTTCCTTGCCCGGTTTGTAAAAAATTTTAGCGTTGTGCTCGTCGATAAACGCTTTCCAGCGTTTAATTTTGGCATTTGGGTTTCGGTCTGAAACCGCAAACGTAAGTGGGTGATGGTCTGTAAAAATGTTTAAATTTTTAACGCCATAGAGATAGATTCTAAGGATTTTTAGGGCCCAGACCATGGCAAGTAACTCGCGTTCGTTAGTTGCGAAGTTTTGCTCACGATCTTTCAAAGTCCTTGAAATAAAGGTGATTGGCTATTGTCTTGTGACAGTACTGCCTCTTTACCTAAAGATGGAGCGTCTGTCGTTAGATCAAATCGCTTCCTAAAGCCTGGGTAGAGTAACATAACATCCTCCGATGTAAGGACTTCCTTCAAATTGTTAAAAGCAAGTGATTGTCTTTCGTCTAATTCCACTTTAATCTTTTTCGATTGTGTGGCGCTAACCTTGCCCTTTTCTCCTTTCAAAATATCTGTTAAAGGCTTTGCTATTGCCGCAAAGTCCTTAATAAAGCAACGATAGTAGCTTGCTAAACCTAGAAAGGATCTGATATTGAAAAGAGTGGCGGGTTTCTTGTAGTTATATATAGCATCTACTTTGCTGCGGCTCATTTTAATGCCTCCCCTAGACACAACAAAGCCTAAGTATTCAACGCTTTCCTTAAAAGATTGTGATTTTTCGCGCGAAACTCTCATATTAGCTTCATGTAACCTCTTTAACACCCACTCGATATGCTCGACATGTTTTTCTTTGGTTTCTGAAAAGATAATAACGTCATCGACGTAAACGTAATAGGACTTTCCTATTTGTTCTCTCAATACGTCGTCGATAGCTCTTTAAAAAATGCTGGGCGCATTCTTCAAACGTTGCCTACCGAGAAGGCGGTCTTTTTCCTATTGGATTTTGCGAGAGTTATTCAGTGGAAGCCCGATTTCAGGTCGAGTGTTGTAAAATACTTGGCCTTTCCTAGATTTGATAGTATTACGGTTACATTGGGGATAGGATATTTGTCATCGATGGTTTTTTCGTTTAATTTTCTGAAGTCTATTACAAGACGTTTCTTCACATTGTCTTGTTCGTCCATTCCTTTTTTATCTACAACCCATATTTTGTTGTTGTATGGTGACCTAGACGGTGGGATAATACCATTTTTTAGTAAATCGCGAATTTCAGTATTCACGAATTCCGCTACACCCATATGATAAGGGTATAGCTTAGAATACACCGGGTCGTCACTTTCGGTGCGAATAGTGGCGACAATATTTGTGTTAAATGGTAGGGCCTCATTAGGATCAGAAAAAACGCGTAATAAATTTTTCACCATTTTCTGAAATTTGCCCCTTACAACCTCGGGGACTTCTATGTCCTCTACTCGTGTGAAATTCACATTTGCACACTTTAAAAACTTTATTTCTTCTGAGCCATTACTAGCTATTATTATTACTCTTTTTTTTTGATTTTAGATCTATTGTTGCCTTTGTTTGCGTTAGCAAATCCAGACCTACTATTCCGTCCAACGTTGAAAGAGACGGGAGCATAAAAAAGGTACTGTTTGTGTCGAAAAGGTTTACCGTGCATTTTTCTTTAATGTGAGTAAAGCCACGGATTGACTTTACCAAGAAAGAATTTTCGACAGGTGCTATGTGCTTAAGCACTTTTAGAGGCTTTATATAGTTCCTGATGCCCCCGTATCAATAATTTTAGTTTTCTCCCTGCAATTGTTCTTTCAATGAACGGTAGCAAGGAGTCCTGTCTAAAAAATTTAACTGGTTAGGTTCAGTAAGGTCGTCTTCGATTGATGAGGCCTCTGAGTTTGCTACCTCATGATACGTCGTATCTTCTTGATTAGAAGTAGAATTTACGTTTGGCAGGTAGTTTTTGGCCCTGTGAATTTTGCAGAACCATTACTTGGTCTCTTCACTGTCTGTCCGTATTTTTGATTTTGATTATTAGGATATCGAGATGAGTATCCACTATTTTTCTGTTGTGCTGTAGGTCCTCTGAAGCGTTGCGAGGTATCAACTTCCATTGGCTGTACTGGCTCTAGTTTCGGCGGAGTCCTGCTGTTGAAGCAGCGCGTTCTGTTAAAATGGGGATTTTTCGCAAGATAAGTGTCATTTGTCTGATATCTACTACTTGTACCTTTTTGCCTAGATTGCTCTATATTTAGCCTTTGGGCTTTGTCTTCCAGGCTCCTGGCATATGTGCTTGCGAACTGGTATCGCTCATGGTTAGATTCCACCTCCTGTGCTAACGCTAGAGCCGAAGGTA
>NW_017537146.1:64449-65833 GCF_001853355.1 Bactrocera latifrons
CTGTTGACCTTACATTATGTTCCTCCAACATCGCCCCTAAACTAACTAGCAATACCCTTCCCCACCTCCACGGCAGCGACCACTTCCCTATTCTTATTATTTTACGCACTCAGTCAGTCTTTAAGGCCCAACCCATTCCAAAATTCTTAATAGAACTGGGAAAAGTTTTAACATACTGCCAGCGACCTTTGCGAAAAATACCCTTATTCGGACAATATCAACAAAGAAGTTGCCACATTTACAAAAATTATTCGGACTTCTGCTCACCTTTCYATTCCACAATCCAGTAATAAAATCTTTACTAAAACTGTGCCGTACTGGTCTCCTGAGCTATCACAATTAAAAAATGGAAAGCGCTTTTATTGGTCGGAATATAAACGGACAAGATCAAACCAAAATTTAATTATGTATAAAAAGGCTAACGCGATGTTTCGTAGGAAAGCAAAACAATCTAAARGRKACAGCTTAAATAAATTCTCGGAATCTATCAATCATAAAACAGACCCGAAAAAAGCATGGTCCGATATATATCCGCAATCCCAGTTGATCTCCATAAGTAATGCTAATGGGCCTATCGTCAACGCAAAACAGCTGTCTAACTACTTCGCAGCATACTGGTCAGAATACTCGCAGGACTCAAACTTTCATGCCACTTTCATTTCAGACAAAAACAAAACAAAAAGTACTCCCCCTTATACTTTGTCTAACATCACAGATTGCAATATAGAACATATTGAACTACAGTCTACACTATCCTCTTTCTCAGGCAAAACCCGATAGAATATCGTAGTTTAGGTAAACTTTTCGAAAAAATTATAGCTCATAGTATTTCGTGGTATGCCATAAACAATAACTCCATTAGTCCRCAGCAAGTGGCTTTTAAAGAGGGGCATGGCACCATTGATGCCTTGCTCCTCTTCGAAAGCTATGCTTCTAMTRMTCTTTCCAATAGAAACCACCTTTCCGTACTAAGTATAGACTTCGAGAAAGCCTTTGACCGCGTGGGAGCTCATGTAGTTTTACGTCAGTTGGTAAAATGGAACCTTGGTGGTAAAGTCCTTAAAATTATCCAGTCTTTTCTCACTAATCGCAGATTTGTTTCCAAAGTAAATAACACCTTTWCGRATTATTTCTCTTTACATAATGGTATTCCCCAAGGTTCCCCGCTATCTGTCATTTTGTTTACTGCTGCCTTCAATGAAGTTTGTCACGTAATTGATAAGTATAAAAATATTTTTTATATATGCTATGCTGATGATTTATTATTGGTCTCTAAACTAAATGACATAAACCTTGTTAAACAAGATTTTACTAATATATTAGCTGATTTAAGTATATGGTCCGAATCATCTGGAGCCAACGTATCTTTAAACAAATGTAACAA
>NW_017537146.1:67658-80707 GCF_001853355.1 Bactrocera latifrons
AAGGTCCTGGCAGCCAGTGCTACTTTTTTCGTGGAAAAGTAATTGTATTATTGTTTCACGATTTTTTWTAAATAAATAAAATAATTATGGCCTTAAAATTTAGAACGGTATTAAATGAGGCCAGAACCATGTCGGCCGGGCCTTTAACTTTATTCCTAATGATGGCAACAGTCTGATAATGTTTGCTGCTACCCTCATAGCCTTCAAAAACTGTGTAGGCGGTGTGTGCCGCCTACCGCCACGATATCTGCATTACAAACTGCACTTTCCACTAATGCCCTTAATTGGTCTGGTTCCAGCGCCATTTCTTGTCTTTTGTCTGCGTCTCTATATTCTGTCCACCAATTTCCCGTATTATCCCTATTGTTGCACTGTCTTTTACTAACTTCTATTCCGTTAAGGCTCTCAAATATTTTGTCCAGGTCCTGATCACTCATGACACACAAGTTTTCTTTTTTAGCTACTTTTTTTATTAGAGCAATTCAACATACTATATTTTTTGCACTCTACTTACATATTTTTGAATCTTAATTCTATTGTTTAATTTTTTGTAGAAATTTTCGATCCCCTTTGGTCCATGATTCCTTTTTTTGTCACGTCTCCTCCTTGATGGGTCCGTACAATTATTCCCGAATAGTTTTTTTTTTACTATTTTTTACCGAGCTCTTTATTTCCGAATAGTTTTCACTATTTTTTATCGAACTTTAATTTTTTTATTTACATATAGTTGGGCGCCAATTACGTATATCCGTCTTGTTTCTTTACTATTATCACATTATTTATCAGATCATGCTGTCTGATGAGTTCTCTGTTAAAAACTAACCTAACATTCTAAAGCTAATGTCTTAAATAAGTCCCTGCACCTTGTCTTAGTTGTTTTGTCCCGCAATTCGTTGTTAGTAGTAGTTGTAGAGTTATTGCAGCGGATACGACGCCGACGCTTGAGTTGGCAGTTTGCCGCTACCGCTGTACCTTACCCGTCAGCGCGGTAATGTGAATTCGTTGACTCAGGCCACGTGCGGACTTTGTTGTTGACAAACTGCTGCTTATGTTAACTGCTAGCTGCCAGCGTGAGAATGTGGATTCGCTGACTCAGGCCACGCGCGGACTTTATTGTTGGCAAAGGCAGCATATGTTAACTTACACTGCATATCGTTGTAATACCACGATCAACGCAAGCCGACGAACTTAATGCATGCTTAAAGTCATCCATTTTATGGAAATATGTTAAAACGCTCAAATGCAGAGTGACGAATCTGGAGAAACTTTTTCAAAGCAATTGCTCGATATTGGTAATGGAAAAATACCTGTTGACTCACCGTCTGGATACATTACGTTCCCTACCAATTTCTGTGACTTTATGAAATCTAAGACAGAACGACTGAAAAGGTTTTCCCAAATATTGTACTAAATTATAAAGATCATGATTGGATGAGCGATCAGTTATATTAGCTGCAAAAAATATTGATGTCAATGAAAGGAATTTTCAAATTTAAAATAAGATAACTGATGATCTGATTAAATACAAAGCGATTGATTGTTAACTATTCAACGGAATTCTTAATTCGGATCGGTAATAATCATGTTTCGGAATATAAACCATCCACGTCTTTGCAATGGCACCCGACTTGCGGTGAAGAGACTAATGAATAACGTGATAGAAGCCACAATTTTGAAAGGAATGTACAAAGGCGAAGACGTTTTAATTCTACGGATTCATCTAGATGCGAACGACATGCCCTTCGACTTAAACGGTTGCAATTTCCAGTGTGGCTAGCATTTGCAATGTAGATAAATAAATCACAAGGGCAGTCGCTAAGTGTTAGTGGCATTAATATTGAAAATTCATGTTTTTCACATGTTATATAATATATCGCCTGTTCCCGTGTCGCGCCAGAAAATAAATCTAAGAATATTGTGTATCATAGAGCATTAGAATAATAAACTCTATGTTTTTGGAATGATTTTGATTTATTAATATATCAATTAGAATTCAATAATCACCGTTAAGAAGACAGAACATTGTTTGTCGGGTCATCTATGCTTAATAAAGAAATTAACTTCATTCAGATAAAAAGGTAGCAGATATTTATTAATTATAGGGCGGTAAGAAGTTCGTCGGGTCAGCTAGTTGATGAATAATTATTAAGAGAAATTCATATCATAAAATTGAGCGTACACTTTAATTAACTATTATAAAAATAATTGGCAGTCAAATAGTATAGGCAGTGTGTGGTTTCTATTAATTTGTGGGTGTAATCCGGCGAAAATTTTTTCACAGCCTTACTTATTGCAAATTGTCGCAAAAGAATGGGTTTTACTACACATTGGCCAGACATTCATGAGGTGAAAAAATGAAATGGGTCCAGTAAGTTCGGAGACATGTGATTTCACTTAAATTTAAATGACTCTGAAGCATTTAGTTATTAACTTTTGGCACTTTAGGTAGTTTTTAACAAAACCGTTATATAGTGATCCGATTTAACTTATTTCCACACTGTCTTGAGTGTCATAATACAGTTTTGTATTTTAATTTTTGATTAATTTTTGTGGAATTAGCAGTGGTCCGATTACCTCCATTTACGAACTCGTCCTCCCGATTCAACTAAGGAACACGAGTACAAGTTTCATGATGATATCGTAAGATTTCCTCAAGTTACAGCTTGCACAGGCAGGCAGACGGACTATAGAGACGGATTTGAACCCGTCTGATCACCTTGCTCATTTTTATATTTATAAACCTATATCTAACACGATTAATTTTAGGCGATATAAAAAGACTATAAAAGTGTCGGCATTTGTACTCGGTTTAAAATGGACATTTTCCCGAGCACATTTCACACAGAATTATGTAATGAATTAGTGTGCAGAGATAAACCTCCAGGGCAACTACCGTCAAGGGTGCGACGGCTTACTTAGCGATAGTCAAGCGGTACAAAAGAGTAGCCAGAAATGATATGCGTGATGATTTTTAATAAAAATGTTTAAATAAATTATATATATCTTTCAGAATAAATCCTGCCTACTTTTGAAAATATAAATCGGCCACTGTATGCTCTTCTGCAAATTGTTGGCTCTGCAAAATGGGCCGCGATGTCCGAATTTGGTATCCCCGCAAAACTGATACAAAGTATACATTCAAAGTATACGGCTGTGTAAGCTGACGTTGAGACGTTGAACAATACCAAAAGCTCCGTTAGGATCGGGAAGGACCTCTCCAAGCCCTTCGATACCAAATGAGGTTTCAAACAAGGGGACTACTTCCTCAATCCGCTGCTGGAGAAAATAATTCGAGCAGCAGAATTTAATCGAACAGGTCTTCTCTCGACAAAAAGGAACCAATATTTATAAGTCACTCATTATTCCCGTCCTGCTATATGGTGCAGAGGCATGAACGATGACAACATCTGATGAATCGACAGAAGAAGAGGAAGATCTCCACTCCGTTGGAAAGAACAGGTGAAGAAGGACCTGGCTTGGCCTGAAATCTGCAATTGGTGAAACGTAGCGAAAAGAAGATACGGCTGGCGCGCTCTTGTTAACTCGGTTATAATCGCGTAAATGGTGTCTGCCCCAGTAAAGATGAAGCAGATATATGCACAGGATGGTTCTTTGTGTAAAAGTACACGAAAGTGAATCAAATTCTCTAAGCGCCATTCACTTGGGAGTGGCCAGAAACGATTATTTTACATATGGTTAAATCAGCTCACAACCAGATTAGACCAAGTCTCCTCTGGGATTTAACTCGGTATAAGGGAACTGTGTGACGGTATTTCAGGCCCCTTACATACAGTTATAAATGAATTGGGTTTCGGAAAAGGCAAAAGAACAGCTGATAAGGTGAGGAGTGTGAGATGATATAGATACCGAGAGTTGATGAGAGAAGGAAGACGCAAAAAGGGAGAGGTCGAAATGCGCGAGTACGAAAGGCATGGCAAGCTGGCCGACAGGGCTAATCGAAAATTCTACGAAGGTTTCAAGACCGGAGCATACTATTGTAGAACCAACAGAGGTGATGTAGTGACTGTTCAACATAAATTATAGAGAACACTACTCCAACCTGCTGAATGGTAGTGAAAGCATAACACCAGGAGATGGTGCACACGATTACCTAATCGATGATAATGGAGCAGCCGTTCCAAGAAAGAAAAGCAAATCGAACCGTCTGAAGAATAACAAAGCGTGGGGCCGGAGGATTGGGGTATCGGGGGTAACGGGTAGTCAGAGGCACGAAAAAATTAGAATTTTCTCATTTTCAAGTCAACACATTATTATAGAATTTAGAAAATTTCAAAAAAAAAAAAAAAAACCAAAAAATTATAATTTCCAAAGTTATAGTGGTTTGTGTTGACCCATTTCCAAAAGAAGGTACTTGCGGTGACAACCATAAGTCCTTGGAGATTCATCTAAAATCAATCGCACAAAAAAAATTAGTTTTATAAATAGATATCGCCTGATCGAAGGTTTTATTTCAAAAATGAACAAAATGGCGGCTTCAGGAATTTTTTTTCTAAATTTTTGGGAAAAAATCAAAAATAAAAATCCTTCGATCAGGCCCGAGTTTTTTATGTATTCTAAAAGTTGTATAAATTTCATTAAAATCTACTGAGTGATTTTCGAGTTACAGTTGTCACCAGTTCAAAAAACATAGTTTTTCGAAAAACGCGTTTAACGCTTCACACTAGCGCTTCGAAGTGCCCGAGCTCTCTTGGTTATCCGTCGAATAACTCAAATATATTTGAGATATTACACTTATATTGTGAAGTCAAAGTTCAAAGAGTATGGACGTGTTATTTAATTCGCTTCGTTAAATCAATCTTTACAAAAAAAAAATTAATAATAAAATAAAGCAAAAAGTAAAACAAAAAACAATTTATTAGATTATAAGCAAACATTAAAAACAGTGCACACAAATTAACAATAATAAACATAAACAAATAGTGCAGGAATCATCGAGTGAAAACAAAAAATCAAACAAACAATAATGAGTGCTTCGCAGCCTCATCAGCAAGGCCGTAGGCATTTCTTAAATGCATTTCTTAAATGCCTACTTCATCTTTGTCGACCCAACAACAACCACTACTAGGCAATAAAAAGTGTAACGGCGATAATAAGTCATCGCGGCGATCAGATGAAAAGGAATCGAAGCAAAGAACGCAGTCAGCATAAGCAGCCGATAACAACAATCGGGCAACAACAAATGCCCTGACAGTAACCAGTCTGCAGGCACCAGCAAAAGCGCAGGCAACGAAGAAAATCACAACGCATGGTGAGAGTGTACCAAGAAAAAAAGGCCCGTCTGTACAAACAGGCATTGACCGCCAAATGCCAAACCACCTCCAATATATTTGCGCGGACGTAGCAGTAATGCTCTTGTTGCGAAATTAAGTGAAATTGTTGGCGCTAACAATTTTCATATAGTGCCTTTAAAAAAGGCAATATAGACGAAACAAAAATTCAGTCGTACACTGAAAAAAGTTTCATGGAAATCGTTAAATTTTTGTCAATTAAAAACCAAGATTATTATTCGTGTCAACTGAAGAGCTCTAAGGGTCTAGTTGTTGTAATCAAGGGTATAGAGTCCGTTGTAGACTCTAGTGAAGTTAAAGAAGCATTGGAAAAATTAAAACAGTTGAGGTGCAAATATATTTAATAGAAACAAAGTACCACAGCCAATGTTTAAAATTGAATTGTTGCCGAACTCAAACCAATGAAAAAAAATGAAACAAATCCAATATATAATTTGAAACGATGCAACAAATTATCGTAGAGTAACAGTGGAAGAATCACATAAAAGAAACGGTCCGGAACTATGTACTAACTGCCAAGAATATGGGCATACTAAATCATACTGCACTCTACGCAGTGTTTGAGTGGTATGTGGTGATTTATTTCAAGCTTCTAAATGCACCCTTAAGAAAGAAGAATTAAATAAAATATGCAGCAATTGCGGAGGAAATCACACTGCTAACTACAKARGTTGCCCTKTATATAAAGATTTGAAATMGAAGTTGTSACAGGACATTCAAGCACGTCGTAATCAAATTTTACAAACACTCCTTAATGAAATTATAGCAATCTCAGAAAAAAGTTCAAATCCCATTACTTCTAAAAATAATAATATGCAAGGAAGCTATGCAAATGTGCTGAGGCAACACTGTGCAAATGCAACTGCCGCAAAATCCTCCAAATGGAGGTATTGAAACTATGATTATAAATCTTACACAGTGTATGTCACAATTTATGTGTACCATGCAAAACGTGATCGAAGATTTAATAAAATCACAAAATCAAATGCAGCAAAATTTGTTAAGTAAAAAATGAGCTTACTAAATATCTGTATATGGAATGCTAATGGTGTTAGCCAACATAAATTAGAGATTATGAAATTTCAATAAACCGGGATTTAGACTATATGTTACAAATCATTCCGATGGAAAACCGCATGGTGGCACGGCAGTGTTGATTAGAAATCGTTTAAAGAATTATGCTCTAAAATCTCATGCTACGCCACAGTTACAAGCTAAAAAAATACCACTAAAAAATCGAGATTGTGACCAAAACCTTACGGCTATATACTGTCCACCTCGTTTTAAATTACAGAAGGCGAATTTAAAGATTTTTTTGGAACATTAGGTCAAATATTTTTATCAGATGGAGATTACAACGCAAAACAAACCTAATGGGACTCAAGTCTTATTAATCCGAAATGACGAGAGCTGTATCAAACTATTATAAATAGGCACAATGACCTTGAAATAATATGTCCTGGTAAGCCAACATGGCCTAGTGATCGTAAGAAAATACCAAATTTAATTAATTTTGCTGTAGTCAAAAATATAGATAAATCGCACATAACAGCTGATACATGTTTTGATCTATTTTATGATCACTCTCCTTTACTAATAAAGTTATGAGAACAACCCATATTAGTTGATCCAAAAGTGGGTCTAACATCATATAAAATGAATTGGCTAAAATATAAAAAATACGTGAGTAGCCACATTAATTTTGAGTACAAAATAAATACAGGAGGAGATATTGACTTTTGCGGACGACACAGCCATAGTGAGCCGCAACAACTGTCACATTTTAGCATCTAGAACACTAGCGAAGCACTTAAAATCTGTCGAAGAATAGCTACTACCAACTAGCGTATAAATGTAAATCAACAAAAGTGTAAGCATGTTACCTTCTTGCTAAGACGAAAAATGTGCCTATCAGTAAAAATAAACAATATTTTAGTACCCCAAGCGAACGAAGTAACATATCTTGGTATTCACCTAGATAGAAGGCTCACGTGGAGAAAACACATCGCTAGTAAAATAATGACAACTAAAGTGCTCTTATATAATGCGGTCATAAGACCGATTTGAATGTATGGCATTCAACTGTGGGGTATGACCTTTGCAACTAATATTGATATTATACAAAGGTTCATCTAAAATGCTTAGAACCATCACAGGTGCACCATGGTACATGCGTAACGAAAATATGCATAAAGACCTTGGTATCCCTGAGGTAAGGAAAGAAGTAGAAGACAGCAGAATTAAATATATATCTAAACTCTGAGATCACCCAAACCCTTTGGCTAATGCTTTGCCACATTCCTGCGATCAAACACGACTTAAGAGAAGATATATGCCTGTGTATTAAAGAGTGACGTATCACCAAAACAGCTCAATTACTTGCTTGGTCCTGTCTAGTTTTTAAATAGATTTTAGATTTTATAACTTATTGTTGGGCTTTAAAAAAAAGCAGATACAATAAATAAAATAATTAAAAAAAAAAAAAGATATTACACTAAACGAAAATGCAAAAACAAATTAATTTTGTGAAAGTTCTGACTACCCCTAACCCCTTTAAAAGGGGGCGACTAACTGATAACGAGCATACATCAGCTTCTTTGTAGAACATGGTCGCACGAAAGCATGCCGGACAATTCCACAATCTTCCCCGAATACCATTTGATAAGCCTCCTCAACATCGCATATTAGATTCTACCGAGCGTATTGTGTGAAAGATTAAAGTCCATCGTCAGCAAACTGACCATAGCAGCGTGGCTTTAGGCCTGACCAGATATTCACCACGCGCCAAATCTTGGAAAATACCTGTGAAAGAGAATCGACACTTACCAACTCTTAGTCGATTTCAAAGTTGCCTTTGACAGCACAAAAAAGATCTGCCTTTATGCCGCGATGTCTGAATTTGGTATCCCCGCAAAACTAATACAACTGAGTAAACTGACATATTAAAATATAATTTATTTGTTATTTTAAAAATATATAAAAAATATAAAAATATGAGCACCGTTAATAGAATAATTCCAGAGACCAATTATCGATTTTAGCGTTGAAAAATGATTTTGGTCCCATAAAAGCTGGTTAAGGAGATGGCGTCAACGCTGTGATATTAAGCTTAAAAGATTTTAAAATGACGAGGTTGTTGCAAACAATTTTTTAAAAAATATTTAACCTAATGAAGCTTTAACATTTTATACTCTTGAAACTTGCAGGAATCAAAACCCTGGAAATACCATAATGTTTAAAATGTCAAACAGAGAAGCGGAATGCAAGCAATTTTATATACGCACATCGAACAATTTTATCTATTTTTGACAAGTGATATGTGGAGGATGGATTCATGTGTAAAAGTTCACGATAGTGAGGAAAGTTCTCTGATCGCCATGCACTTGGCAGTAGCCAGAAAAGATTCTTTTACATTTTTACATATGGCTCAAGAAGCTCACGACTTCCTGTCTTTGACCAAGTATCCTCTGGGTAGCCTAAGAACATCCGTTTGAAGGCGATAGATCCCCTACATACGGTTGTGCGAAGAGTTTGGGACCCGCCACGTAAAAAAACACCCCCAAGGAAAAAATTGCAACAGCCTCGAATGAGAGACCCCACTTTTGATAACGACCATGCCAAACGAAATAAGGACTACGAATTGAGGGCATGCGCCTGGAATGTCCGGTCCTTTAATTGGGAAGATGCCGCTTCCCAGCAGGTTTATGTCCTCGTGAAAATAAAGGCTGACATCACCTCCGTCCAAGAAATACAATGGACGGGACAAGGACAGAGACGAATAGGTCCTTGTGGCATTTACTATTTACTACAGTGGCCATATAAAGGAGCGCAAGTTTGGTGTGCGATTCGTGGTGGGAGAGAGACTCCGTCGCCGAGTACTATCATTCACCCCGGTGAATGAATGTATAGCTGCAATCCGCATCATCCGCGAGGTTCTTCAACATATCGCTGATTTGCGCCCACGCCGCGACGTAAGAGACGGACGATGCGATCAAAGATGACTTTTATGAATGCGTGGAGCGCACTTATGGGAGCTGGCCCCGCAACGATGTCAAAATCGTGCTTGGCGACTTTAACGCCAGGGTGGCCAAAACAGTTTCTTTGGCACTAAGGTCGGTAGTTTCGGCCTCCACGACGAAACATCCCCAAATGGGTTGAGGCTGATCGACGTCGTCGGGGCCCGAAATATGATTATCTCTAGTAATAGATTCCAGCATAAGAAGATTCATCAAACTACCAACCAGATCGATCATATTGTGATAGACGGAAGACACGTCTCCAGTGTTTTAGATGTGCGTGCGCTCCGAGGTCCTAACATCGACTCGGATCTTGTAGCAGCCAAGATTCGCACCCGCCTCTGTGCAGCAAAAAACGCACGCCATCAAACACAAGGAAGGTTCGACGTCGAGAAACTGCAATCACAACAGACAGCCGAACGATTTTCTACTCGGCTTGCACTCCAGCTCTCTGAGAGCACTCGTCAACAACTCGGTATAAGGGAACTGTGGGACGGCATTTCAAACTCCTTACGTACAGTTGCAACCGAAACCATGGTTTCGGAAAGTGAAAAGAACAGCTGGTACGACGAGGACTGCAGCGTCGCAGCGAACAGAAAATAGGCAGCCTCCATCGCAACGGTATGATCGACCACAACACGTGCGGGATGGGATAGATACCGAGAGTAGAAAGCGAGACGCATTTGCAGACAGAAACAGAAGGAGGCGAAATGCGTGAATACGAAGAGCTTAATAAGCTGGCCGACAGGGATAATGCTCGAAAATTCTACGAAACAATGCGGCGGCTTACAGAAGGTTTCACGACCGGAGCATATTCTTGTAGAACCCTCAAAGCTGATCTAGTCACCGATGCCTAGAGCATACTTGAATTATGGAGGGTAAACTTCTCCAGCCTGCTGAATGGCAGTGAACGCACAGGAACAGACGTTCCTTTGCCCGACCATGAAGCAGTTCAAATCGCAATTACCCGTCTGAATAACAACAAAGCGGCGGGGGCCGATGGATTGCCGGCCGAGCTATTCAAACACGGCGGCGAAGAACTGATAAGGAGCTTGCATCAGTTTCTTAATAAAATATGGTCCAACAAAAGCATGCCCAACGAAATGATATGCCCAATTCTTAAAAAACAAAATCGCATATAAGGTTCTATCGAGCGTATTGTGGGAAAGATTAAAGCCCACCGTCAACAAACTGATTAGAACAAATCAGTGTGGCTTTAAACCTGGCAAATCAACAACTGGCCAGATATTCTCCATACAACAAATCTTTTAAAAGACCCGTGAAAGGAGAATCGACACACACCACCTCTTCGTCGATTTCAAAGCTGCTTCGACAGCACGAAAATTAGCTGCCTTTATGCCGCGATGTCTGAACCCCGCAAAACTAATACGGCTGTATAAACTGACGTTGAGCGACATGAAAAGCTCCGTCAGAATCAGGATGGACCTCTCCGAGCCGTTCGATACCAAACGAGGTTTCAGACAAGGCGACTCCCTATCGTGCGACTTCTTCAACCTGCTTSTGGAGAAAATAATTCGAGCTGCAGAACTAAATAGAGAAGGTCTTCTACAACAGTGTACAGTTGCTGGCGTATGCCGATGATATTGATATCATCGGCCTCAACACCCGCGSCGTTAGTTCTGTTTTCTCCAGACTGGACAAGGAAGCAACACAAATGGGTCTGCAAGTGAACGAGGGCAAGACGAAATATCTCCTGTCATCAAACAAACAGTCGTCGCACTCGCGACTTGGCACTCACGTCACTGTTGACAACGTCCGGTGTGTTT
This sequence comes from Bactrocera latifrons, assembly GCF_001853355.1. Lineage (NCBI taxonomy): Eukaryota > Metazoa > Arthropoda > Insecta > Diptera > Tephritidae > Bactrocera > Bactrocera latifrons. Next base: position 78,771 of record NW_017537146.1, read on the forward strand.
AACGTGGGTACCTGCTGACGACAGCCTTACTCCACGGCACTCAAAAGTACAGCGGATCAAATCAATGCGTTGATCAGCGCCCTGAGAATGCCAAGCATTTTCAGTACCAATTGGCAGTGTGGAATGGACACACTAACCACCTTGGTCGGGTTCGAGGCCCATCTAAAACCTCTGCCGTGCTTTGGGTCCGGCACCCGGTTGCAATGCAACTCCACATTCAACCGACAAAGTCAGTTCTTCACGCATTTGGGCTTTAACCACAACCACCACGATACTCCGTGGTGGCCAGAGGTTGGACCCCATGCATACATCACATACACACACCAATCATACAAATCTAACCCTAATTTCCAACTAACCGCCTTCGCCGCTTAAATAGTTCACGCGCAAACAACCCTAACTGTTCGGTATTCCGACTAGTGGAGATCACACCACTAACATCTAATCGTCCATCAGTCAAGCTAATCCCCATACCACCCAGATCCCTAATGTCCGAGTACATCGGGCACTCCGCAATTAAATGCGACCAATTTTCCAACCCCGCCCCACAAAAACACCCCGACATATCTGTTATGTGCCTCTGATGCAAAAATGCAACTAGAGGCCCATGCCCCGTAAGGAGGAAACCCAGACTCAGACAAAATCTGAAGTCTGGGTTATCCTCAACGAACCCAAGTCCCGAATGTACTCGTATGTCACTCGGCCGTTAGGACTATTGTCCCAACGTTGTTGCCGCCTACGCCTAACCCTATCATCTAGGAGCCACTTGCTCCCAAGATATCCCTCCCTCTCCACATCATCGTCGGAAATCCMATCGTTCCGCAGCATTGACACACTCAAACCCCTTCTTAACYTKAATGCAACAGCACGCTGTATGACAATCAGGTCAAGAGGGGGTGCACCTAGTAAAACCTGCATCGCATCCGTTGAAAAAGTGCGACATACAGGCAAACAAGCAAGCATCATACCACGCTGGATTGAGAGGAGTTTTTGAGACCMCMAGACACAAACAAGCCACGATATATGGTGCGGACAGCACGACGTCCGAGACCCCAATCGCTCCTCAAAATGCGGCGTATTTTGCCTACCGTTGCCTGCAGTCGCTCCTTCACATACGCTAAGTATGGAGTAAAACACATCCTTTCACTCATAGTCAACCCCAGATATTTGAMTTGCGTCACATATCTGATGCTGACCCCATTYACACGGMCAATCGGTGGACGAACCGGTGACAATCTGCCCTTAAGCAGCATTATCACCGTTTTTTCCCTCGATATGTCCACCCCCGCACCTACACCCCAAGTATTCACGATCTCTAAGAGATCTCCTCCCGCCCGCTCTAACTCAGAGCGCGAGCGACCTTCGACCATAAGAAGAAGGTCGTCCGCATACGCACAACACTTACAGAGTGGCACGAGCTGCCCAAACAGAGAGTCCATCATAAGGTTCCAAATATATGGACCGCAGATGRAACCCTGCGGGCAGCCACGAACCACTCCAATCTCCACACTTCCATTCATGCCGACAAGAGAGGCCTTTCTGTYCGAAAAATAACTCCGCCAAGGAGTAATTTCCGGACAGCCAAGCTCCTCCAACCGTTGTACCACTCGATCCCAGCTTAGATAATCAAACGCCCCCTTGAAGTCAACAAATATGCCAAGGACATACTTGTTGACATTCTCCCTAACGACATCCTGAACATAAAACCAAGCATCCTCTATACTGCGTCCTTTCCGGAACCCAAACTGCCTATCCGACCACATAGTGGTAGTAGTAGCTTATCCATGTAGCCCAGGTAGGGCTCTAGGGGCTCGCTATATTTACAATGTAAACTAGCGACAATCATCCTACCGAACTACCCTTCTACAGCTACACATATACCCAGTTGTGAAGAATCCACAACTACACAATCGTAGCGTGGATTATTCACAACTATT
>NW_017537146.1:81287-88888 GCF_001853355.1 Bactrocera latifrons
TCCATGAATTCTTCATGGGGAATCTCCGTATGGACCCCCTGGACTACAACCCGACGACCCAACTTCCGGTTGACCTAGACGTTCAACCCCACCTCCCCAAATTTGCTATTATTCGCCACTCTCTCTCTCTCTCAAAGGCAGAGGGAGCGCGAATAACCGCCCCACCACCCTTAATTGGTCTCACTTCGTGGACCCTCACACCAAGTGAGGGACCCACCTCCTTGACCACTTTATCGATAACTTCCTTAGAGGAAGTTGTCGGCCCCTTACTCCTGACCACGACCGACCAGGTTTCGAYAGGCTTCGGCGCCACCGGTGCAATTGCTTCCAGCACAGGTGCTCGAGGCGCAGGCATCGGTGCCGACGGAGCCGGCATTGACCTGCTCGGCGTCRAGGAGTGTCTCCCACAACTTCCTCTAAGGGCATCTACCTGACCGCGAAGATGGGCATTCTCGGTTATTACCGTCATCAAGAGTGCCTCATATTTTGAGGAAAGCTCCAACAACCCCTTCGCAGTCCCTACATCAAAATTTTTCGCCTCAAAGACCAGCTCGTTGAGCTCCCCCGTGATTCTTTTGGCAGCCGCAACATGGCTGACTGCCCCACCCCCAACGACAACTGCCCCCCGTGAAACATCCCGCGTACTCTCTTTTTTGGCACTCGAGACGCGAGTGCCCGCTTTCGTAGCGCCCTTACCGACGCCTCTCACCCCCGTGTTAGCCGGATGGGCTTTTACAGCGGCGGCCACGCTTCCGCTACCGCTCTCTCCCTCTCACGCGACGACCCCATACGCATGCTCGCTTTCTCGGTSGTGGCCACAATGGCACTACCACCACAACTCCCGCTCCCTCCCTCATACCCACTTACTTTACACGGCGACCCCGCACGCGAAACSYCTTTCTCAGCGGTGGCCATGTTGGCACCCCCGCCACAACTACCGCTCCCTCCCTTACTTGCGTCCTCTAGACGCGGCGACCCCAAACGCGCCTTACTACGCGGTGGAGACCTTACCSCAACCGTCGTCTCCCCTTCACCGCCCGACGTGGAGTCATCCACGACTGTAGAAGCGGCGGAATCTCGCATCCTCTTCCGTCCAGGAGGCATCTCACTTCCCGACTCACCCTTCAGTCGAACTGATCCGCTGGCGTACCACTAGCRTAGAAAGCTCTTGGCCAGAAAGATTCTGGAGYAGCTGCTCGCCAGATACCTGCGTCTGAACGCGCTGAAAAAGTGCGACCCACGCGAAGGCCCGCTCAGTAAAAGTGACCACCCAAGCGGTCGATTATAGCGTGCCCGCAGTGGCACAGCCCACAACCCCAACCTGTGGTCGGATTAAGGCCACTCAATTGGCCGCCGGACGGACAATGTCCCGTAACGGTCTGGAGTCGACCGATGTGGCGCTGAACCGCATCACACCGTGGGCTAAACGGTTCGCTTTTATGACCGTTGGTCCTCACAGGAGTCGCAATCTCCAACGCTGGACAGACGCCTGCACCCTTTGGGCAATCCTGTCCAGACTCCCCTGACACTGAGCCAACTAAACACCAGTTGCTCAGCACAGAACTACTGTCAGGCAGTCCAGTCAGCAAGAATGCCAACAACACGGTGCTGCACTGGAACCGTGCAAAGCTTCCGCCAATAGCAACAACGTGGATGACCACGTTGTCCGTATATAGGGTAGTAATAATAAAGTTACTTACCGCTATGCCCCATGATTATGTACACAAAAATGCACAAAATTGTGTACCCGCACAAAAACCACTCGCGGTCAACAACCCACGCACACACGATCGCACAAACAAAATCACCGACCGCTACACACGCGCGCCAGGCAATAACGGTGTCAGCTAAATCGCGTAAACAAATTACCGCACAAAAGAGAATCGCAAAAGAAATCACCGAAAAAAAAAACACATGGGAAAATATCGCAACGATGCGCACGCACGTCTATTCGCGTTGAGAGTCAACTAACGAATGACTGTTGACAGTCATAACTTTGAAGTTGTAGCTAATTTCGTCTATCTTGGAACGAGCGTAAACACCACCAACAATGCCAGCCTGGAAATCTAACGCAGGATAACTCTTGCCAACAGGCGCTACTTTGGACTGAGTAGGCAATTGAGAAGCGAAGTCCTCGACAAACAAAAACCAAACTATAAGTCACTAATAATTCCCGTCCTGCTATATGGTGCAGAGGCTTGGACGATGTCAACAACTGATGAGTCGACATTGTGAGTTTTCGAGAGAAAAGTTCTCCCAAAGATTTATTGCATTGTATGGAACGATGAGCTGTATGAGATATATGACGATATTGACATAGTTCAGTGAATTAAAAAGCAGCTACGCTGGCTAGGTCATGTTGTCCGAATGGACGAAAACACTCCAGCTCTGAAAGTATTCGATGCTGTACCCGCCGGGGGAAGCAGACCAAGAGGAAGTCCTCTACTCCGTTGGAAGGACCAGGTGGAGAAGGACCTGGCTACGGTTGGAATATCCAATTGGCGCCACGTAGTGAAAAGATGAAACGACTGGCGCGCTATTGTTAACTCGGCTATAAACGCCGATTAATACAATAGCTATAGAAAAAATGGAAATTTTAAACCCGACAATTTTAAATTTAGACGAGATTAAAAGCATAATTAAAAATGAACATGGACGATTGACAATAACTGAATTAATAGATATTTCAAATTCTAAAATAGTACAAAATAAAGATTTAAAATTATATATGATTGCAAATATTACGAAGTAATATCAATTACACAAAAAGAAGGTAATGAAATTGTGATATTCAAAAAAGAATATGTAAATATAAAAAATATAAAATAATAAAAATACTTGCCTATCAGATATTTTGTCCAATAAAAAAGGAAAATGTAAACAAATTAAAGAAAAACATAAGGATATAGATATAATTAATAAAAGAGATAAAAGATTATTCTCTGGAAATCATACTATAGATGACTCTGCCATAAATGGAGTTTACTTTGTAACATTTGTAAACTATACAAACATTGATAATATAATTTATGAAAATGTTGATTGTAAAATGTGAAAATATTTAAAAATAATCATATTAATAACTTGAAATTTGAGAATATATTGAAACAAAGAATAAAGAATTTAAATTTGAAAACATACATAAATAGTTTGAGCGAACGAAATAAGGAACTTTAAAATCTTTCGCTTTTCTGGTACATGATTGTAATACTTGTACTATTAATAATAATATACATAATCTATAAAATTTTAAAACTAAAAAAATCATATAAAACTAAGAAAAGCAAAGAATTAAAATTCCAAGAATTGTCATATAACGCTTTTTTAGAAAAAATTTACAATATATCAAAAAATTATACCGAATCGGTGACGATTCATCTTAGAGAGGGGGAGTTACCGTCAGCAGCCACACAGACACTTTATGATAAATGTATCTTCCCATGGTATTACTGCTTGGTGAGCAGAATACTTTAATTAATAAGAAATTAATACATCATTTGTAGCTAAATGAGTAGCGACGTCGCATCACATTCACATCAATTCACCACACCGAATCAACCATTCAAATCATCACGCGAGAGAACACCACACATTAACACACATACACGCKCATGCATCCAAACGCGTTGACATTTTTCCTTTCGCTACCCGCCTTTATATACATATATTTAAAAGTTTTCAATTCAATGTATATTAAAGACCTTTCATAATAACTTTCACCATTGTATATATACAGTAGTATATACATATATAAGTATGTAATATAATTATATAATATTTAACGTTTTTAAAACTGTTTAAATTTTTAATATTACAAATAAAAGGTTTATAACGATTTTCGGAATTGGTGCATTTTTGATTTTTTTTAAAGAAAGTGTGAGTGACATAGAAGGTGAGTTTATTGTACAATTTGTTTTGATAAGTAAGCATAATTCAATATTCCATTATTTGTTCTGATAATGAGAATAATTGGAAATTCAATGCTCCAGCATTTCATCACTTAATGTAATGACAAAGTATTTTTAGTAATAAGCCGTTACATATAGAATTATAACAATATAAATATAAGTAATTTTACTAATATAGATCAGTGTGTAATCGGCGAGCGCAGTGAGTAATTAGCTTGAAATGAGAGCGTAGCAAGTATTGCCGCACTCAAAGAAACACGTTGTGTTTTATTTCTACCGCGCATAGCGGAACGGAAAACGGCTTAGGTGTCAAAAAATGCAAAAAATCAATTTTCACTTTTTAGTTGATTCGGATGGAAGATGAGATTTTTAACAGTTGTTTCCCAGGAAACTAGTTTTCGCACGTTAGCTCCCTTTTCGTAGACCAGGGTAACATATATCTATTATGTAAAAGCGGTAGAGAGTAGCGGATCACACAAGCTGTACCAGCAAAATATACCGTAATTAGACGAATATTGGAATTAAATATGTGTGGAACTAGATAGCAAATGGCAGAAGTAATGCCATTTTTAAAATAATGATACAGACTTTACAGGATCTTTTACAGGATATGAGGAGGGTGTCCAATCAAAGCTCCATAATGATGCCTTCCATTACTAGGATAACAGAGACTATAAAGCAAACCCAACCACCTAACACCACTTTCTCTTTGGTGCCAGCCCTACCTATCGCTATGTGACTTAACACTTTTCCCTAAATGGTCTAGGTATTGACTATAACAACTGCTAAGAAATATTAAAGAAGAAGTGGCGTTCGCTGGCGACAGTCCAAAGTCGATTGATTAGTAGTTGTACGCAATTATAACTAGGGATCACAAACCATAAACAAATTTGAGAGTTTGGTTGGATTACTATAGACCAGTTGCTAATTGGATTGTTACCCTCGGGAATAGTGTACCATTCGAACGAATTGGGAAAGATATATGTAGAAATTTTCTTTATGGATTATTTCAAAGAATAGTCTGGAGATAGTTCCAATATATTGGTATGCCAGGTGATGGGTTTGTATCCTGTGATCGATTGTACTAAATATTTTTTGCAAACAATTAATTAACACTTAAAAGTATAAAAAAAAATTAAATCAAATGTAAGCTTCTCATTATCCAATAAATAGTATATTACAAATAAATTGAACGATCAGTCGCATTTTGTTTCTTATTAGCTATTTTTGATCCAAACTGAATTGCTCTTTTTTTTTCATAGGCTATATTTCTTAAGCCTAATTGGAAACCATATAGTCGTAAAAATAATTTATCACCTACTCCTTCTTTCAGTAGAAAGCAACAAAGCTGCGATGGTGAGAAGCTGCGAACGTACTGAACTAGATGTTCTTCAATGAAAGGGGCTCTTAACGTTTTACTATTATCTGCTACAACCCTGTCATCGCGCCCTAAATTTCGAGCCCAGATTCGGTTCCAATCCTTATCCAATTCTTTATGAAGGTTTTCCAGTTTTTCGGTATCAGTACCTTTAAAGCGCCAAAACGCATTCCTATGGCGCGTATATCCTCCAAATAGCTCATCCGCGCCACTTCCAACTATAACAACCTGAAAGTATGAGTCAATATTAAACATGAAATTAGCCGTTTTTTTTACATGTTGATCATATATAGACACATGTGTCCAAATAAATATTACACAAAATATTTTTACTATAATATATTCCAGTTTTTTTTTTTAACTTTAAGTGGAGGACATTATAACAGTGGAAAAGCCTTAAAATATATGTGTAATTTCCGAAAATTCGATTTTTTTGCATTATTGGGATATTATACACTGTAATTATCACGGTCGCTACAGAGTTTCTTGTAGAAAGGGAACAAAGTGGGGAACGGATCGAGACAATCCTTAAACGCGTTTTTCTCAGAGTGATGTTTTTCAAAACGGTTTCCACTCTCAAAGGAAGAGTTTTGAAGATATCTAGTTCCAATTTGAAGAGAACATTTTTAAGGTCACACTGTATCGCGCAATAGAAGTTTTTTTAAATCTTCCTATTTTTTCTACCAAAAACTGTCAAAAAAGGCCCAAATTCGTTACATTTTTATTCAAACCGCCGTCATTTTGTAAAATTTCAAAAAAAAAAATTTCCAAAGGGCGATTGCGACTTTCTCACAGATTAGTAACCTTTTTAAAATTTTTGGTTTAGATCAAAATTGCAGCCCCAATCATAGACACTTTTTTTACGTGTCATTTCAACAATTACGATACTTAGCGATTTTAACGATAGAAAATTAAGGTTTTATTTTTTGTGTTGATGCGCATTTTGAAGTTTTAACTCCTCAACTTTTTATAGGAAAGTTTAAAGCTTTTAAATTTGGTCAACAAAAAACCTCTAAACTTTATTTGTCACAGGTTGTTTTGATAATGTTTACTGGGGTACTTGAAACGTGGTTATTTTAGAATTTGGAAGAAGGAAAAAATACTAAAAGCTGGATTTTTGGACACATTTTTACAAAAAAAAATCAGTACACATTTCGCGAAGTTTTTTAAATAGTTGTAATCGAAAAAAAAATCTTTCGTCTAAGTCTTTAAGAATTGTATCTCAAAGATCCGTGTTAAATTGCATGAAGACCGGTTGAGTAGTTCTCGAGAAACCGACTTCAAAAACACAGTTTCAAGAAAAACGCCTTAAAAGACGGCGTACTTAGCCTAGCTAGCCTCCAACATGACTATACAAATTTTTAATAATTTTTTAATAGCTTCCAGGGTGGCCAGTTTTTTCTTAAAACTACATTTTTCAAATTGGCTGCAAAAATCACTTTGATTTTTTTCTGCTTATTTAGTATAAATGCATTTCTCCGTACAATGTTTATTCAGTTATTTGATGGTATGGAAAAATTAGACATTTCTTTTAAAGTCTGGCATTTTGTTAAATTTAAGTCATTCTATAAACAATATCTTAGATATTTATTATATTTTTACTTTCAGTGTTCCTAACCACAGTCAAGAATTTCAAAGTTGATGTTTTTAAATGTTCACTTTTATTTTAATGTTATTTAGAGCATATTGTAATTCATTTTAAAATATTGAGGCTACTAAGTGTTCAGATATAGACTTATGTTTTCTGTAACGAAATCTATCGAAAGATATTGTAATGTTAGTTTTGTATTTCAGATCGCGGCAAAATCGTACTTCTCATATGTAGGGATGAGTAGATAGGTAGCTAATCTTACTTAAACTATTCAAGGAATGAGTAAAGTCAATTATTTCCACTTTGAAATTCTTCCAAATAGCAGATGTGTTCAATTTAAAACAAAAATATTATTTGCTGGGAAATGTTACTTGTGTGTATTTAAAGGATGTACAAAAGAAAATATGTAATGAAATATGGTAAGATAAAAAAATATTTTAGAAAACTAGCAAATTATATTTTTTTTTTTTTTGAGAGAATGATACGAAAGAAATAGAAATTTACCGACTCCAATTGCTACAAAAGTTCTACAACCGTATCAAAATGTTAAAAAAGTTTTAGTGAAAAAAGTTGGGAAATGTTTCAACTTAACATAACTTATACACATATGTGAATCAAAAAAAGAAGGGACGATAAAAACTAACTTAACACTATGACATTATATTTATAAATCAGGACTTTGTATCACATAAGCGATAAGAAATAAAAATAGATATTGATTAAA
>NW_017537146.1:89652-97177 GCF_001853355.1 Bactrocera latifrons
TCGATTATCACTTTATCATGCGAGAGTATAAAATGTTCGGTGACACCCGAACTTAGCCCTTCCTTACTTGTTTTATATTAAACTTACTAAGTTCAAGAAGTTATAAAACAGAAAACGATTGATAACAAACGTCGCTTATAAGGTGGTTATGAAAAACTGATCTGAGTAATAATCAGTTATATTGGTTTCAAAATATGTCATTGTAATAATTAATTTTTTACAATATATTAAAGTTTAGTTACCCTTGCTGGTGATAAATATTCCTTTCCCAAGCATATACCTTTGCCGCGAGAAGCGAACCAAAACGCAGAACCAATACTTTCATCCAAAACAGTTTTTAAAGGATATATAAGATGTTTGATATGGCTCTGCAAATTATCATAAAGTTCTTGTCGCGATATATTAACTTCGACATAGTTCCAATTTCTAAAAAATATACATCTTTCAATGAAGTTCTTTACCTTGTACTAATATTTACCTTTGAGGATATAACTTTTTTAATTCCGCAAAAGAATTTTTGGCAGATAACCTATCAGGTACATCCCAACTGGTTTCTAGACCTGGACTCAGTCTTTCAAACGCTATATTTATGAGATCGATTGAATCATGATCATCAACATATTTGTTTGATAACGCTGCTAAAATTGAGCAGTCAATTCCACCAGAAAATAGAATAGCGATCTTAGCATGATTGCAAATGCCTTGCTGATTTAAACAATTGACGCATCGGGGAGGAGTGTGGCGAACACGATTTTTGACAGATTCTTCTAGCAATAATGAGAAACGCTGCAATTCCTCTAATACATATTTGTTCTCCAACAAAATTTCAAACAAATTGTTACCGGTGGTTTCCAGATTTTTGCACATTTCATAGAAATTAAAAGATCTCTATAAAAAAAATTAAAAATTAGCATTTGATTTACGCTTATTTGACAATAAAATAGTAAAAAATTCATATATTTGTTTATATTAGCTTGATTTGTGAATACATATAAATATTTTCATTGCGTTTTAAGCAATGTGGATGAAGATTGGTAAGTTTTATACAAAATTTCAAAATGAACTATATTTCATAATAATGATTTTAAGTAATTGTGGGATGAATTTATTGATGACTTTGAATTTGATGACGACGAATTTCAAAACTTGAACTAACGTCTAATCATGTTTAAATGGCTGGTGTAAATTCATGTCAACACTACCACTCATAAAAAAATCTTTATTGAAAAATAGCATGGGTTCATATGCACGTACCGTGGTTTCCAAATCATTGCATAACCATTTTGGTTGCAAGTAATTCTCAACAGAGACATTTATCCTAAAAATCTCATTAAGTTTTTTTATTTCATCTAACATCGTATAAGCAGTTTCTCTCCATGTAAATAATGTCCATTCAGTTGGCAAAGTAACATTAAATGCATAAAGTCCCAGAGGTGGTAATTCCATTATCGCGGGTACATCGTCTCCGTTGGCGTTAAAGTTATCTGTTAAATAGTAATACTTTTAAAATTAATATAATATAAATATTCAGTACTTCACAAACATTATTTTTATAACGCTTTTGTTAGATTCACTACTTATATGTTTGTGCATATGTTTTTAACTCTTTTAGTCGCACTAAACATGTTTGGCACTGTGACAAAAGAATCAACAAATTGAGAAGCGCTAACAAAACAAAAAAAAAAAATGGTGTCCATGCTGTCATTTAAATCACACATTTAAAGTTTAAAACCCTAAATTAAATCAAAATTATGGTGAGAAATGTGTGATGTGTCACATTTTTTGTATATGGATCATGGCATACATTTCTTACGCTATTATGTGAAGCGCAGCCGTAGAATGCCAATGAAGAAAACAGTTCGAGGTGAAAGAACTATGAACCCGGTGTTGCAGCGACAATGGACTTATAATGTAATACAAGTAGGGAGTATAAGTCAGTTTATAGTTTTATATATTAGTTTTATTTAACAATTTGTTCACCGTATTTGCAGTTTCACCTTTTCCATTTTATTTATTTTCGTCCGTATGCAAAATATAGGTATGGTAACAATTACATATTTGCTTTCATTTCAACCGTTTTCTTAAAGCATCGTAAAATCATAAAATAATAAATGTTTGTACAAGTTTAAAAAATGTTAGAAATATTCAAGATATTTATGTATATACAACGCAATATTCGTAACTGTAAAATCCCGTTGACTGCAAGCAATAAGTTTCTCTTATATATATGTGCACATTCGAATTTATCCTTCAGTCTGAAATAAACTGTATAACTAAGAGGTTATGGGCCCAGGCTAGTCTCGAAAATAAAAAAATCGTGTGGCAAAATTTAATTATTGTACAAGTGACTAATTAATTACAAATAAGTGTGTTAAATTCAAAAAAAATAGAAAACTAATAACCTAAAGTGACTAAGTGAAATTACGCGTTAGAAGGCAATATGAATTCCGTTATGCACTCGATTGAGAAGCTGAACGACACCAATTACAGCACGTGGGTTGTACAGATGAAAAGTGTGCTCATACATGCAGAGTTATGGGGCGTAGTTTGTGGTCGTATTGTAAAACACGTAGAAGAAGCTGCGTTTGATGAGAAAGATGAAAAAGCATTAGGCGGTATTATGTTATGCATTAAGCCTTCACAAATAAATAATGTAAAGAATTGCCAAACGTCAGCTAGTGTGTGGGAAAGGTTAAAAGAAATACATATGAGTAAGGGACCTGCGCGCCGCGTTACATTGTTAAGACAATTATTACATATAAAATCGTCAGAATTTGAAAATATGTCTAAGCATTTAGAGAAATTCACAGATCTGATTGAAAAATTGTGTGAGATTGGTTTTTCACTGCCCGAAGAGTGTTTGTGCATACTGTTGTTGTCAAGCTTGACCGACGCCTTTGCTAATTTCGTGGTAGCAATGCAATCGCGTGATTCTTTGCCGGCATTAAGTGCGTTAAAAATTAAATTGCTCGAAGAGAGTGAAAGGCGTAAGGAGCAAAGAGAACAACAAGAAGAGCAAAAAATGTTCTCTTCGCGAAGCGAAAATAAACAGAATGTAAAAGATGGAGAACAAAACCGAAATAACGTAAGTTGCTGGTCTTGTGGTCGCCGTGGACACATCTCCAAGAATTGCCAAACTAAAGTTAGCGAAAAAAACGAGAGCGCCAAAGACAACGAAAATGAGAATGACGACAAAGACCGAAAAAAATCGTACTTAGTGTTTGCATGTTCTAACGGTAGCTTTGCAAAAAAACGTTTGGTGCTTGGACAGTGGTGCAACGGCACATTTGTGTTGTAATAAATCCAGTTTCATAAAATTCGAACGGCATACTGAGAAAATAGTGTTAGCTGGAAACAATTTTATTGTAGCAACGGTACAGTGCGATTGAATTGACGTGAAAGTACAGTTGATTTGGTAAACGTATTATATGTGGAGAGCCTTCAATGCAATTTCATATCTGTAGCAAAAGTAATACAGAAGGGGTTAACTGTCAAATTTGAACATGAAAGTGTGATCATTCAAAATCAACACGGAAAGTGATTTTAATGGCTAAAGAGCGGCAAGATTTGCTTTTATTAGAGACAAACGACGTTTAAGTGTTTTGGTGCAAGGTCTACTTATCTATCTTGCCTGGTATAATGAAATGGCACAATAGATTTGGACATTTGAACATTGGTAGTCTGAATAAAATGATTAATAAGAAATTGGCGCATGGTTTAGAAACATCAAAAGTTTGCAGTGATTTAAATGTGAAACCTGTGCAAAGTGTAAAATATGCGTAAAACCAAAGAAAACTGAAAATCGCTCGAATGACATAATGGATCTGGTGCATACAGATATTTATGGACTAATGAATAAATCCTCACAAGGAGGAGCGCGGTATTTTGTAACGTTCATTGATGATAAATCGCGATACACGTATGTAAGTTTCTTGAAATCTCGCGACGATGTATTGGAAAAATTTAAAGTGTTCAAGGCATTCGCTGAGAAACAGACTGGAAAAGAAATAAAGTGTCTGAGAAGCGACAACGGTCGGAAGTATTTGAGAGGCGCGTTTGACCAACTCCTGGCAAGCAATGGTATCAAAAGACAGCTTGCTGTACCGCACACACCTCAACAAATGGTGTAGCTGAGCGCGCGAACAGAACATTGGGTGAGATGGCGCGCAGTATGATTCTACATGCTGGTCTGGATGAGGGCTTCTGGGCAGAAGCTATTAACACGGCTGCATACCTAAGGAACCGTTCGGAAACATCTGCTTTAAAGGACAGGACACCATTCGAGTCGTGATCTGGCAAAAAACCAACAGTGAACCATCTAAGAGAATTCGGGATCAAAGCTATAGTTTTGAACAAGAAGCATTGCAGGAAGTTTCTCCCGAAAGGCGAGGAGCGTGTGATGGTTGGCTACTCAGAGTCAGCAAAGGCATACCGTTTATACGATTCGAATACAGGAAAGGTAATAGTAGCACGTGACGTAATTTTCCTTGAAAGATTCTTTGCAGAAGACAGTGTGAAACGTAATGAATCGGCGACTATGTGTGAGGTGCCGCTGGTCAATCTGGAGTCAGAGTCGGCATGTATTACAAAAGACAAAATATGGGAAACTCTGATGCCGACTGCTATGCGTCTGATGGAGTATTGTCGAAGAAGGCAATGAAGAGGAGTCAAACATCAAAAGGGGTTCTGGGCGACCATTCGCTGATTTATCTAGCCATAACAACCCGGTCAGATATTTTAAACTCTGTTACCAAGCTTTCACAACGTAATGCAGACCCTCATAAGGAACATGAAGTGGGTGCCAAGCAAGTTTTGCGATACCTTAAGGGCACTGCTGAGCTGAGTGTGCACTACCAACGAACTGGAAAACCCATCGAATGTTATGTTGATGCTGATTGGGCTGGAGATTTCATAGATCGAAAATCATATAGCTGCTGGACGTTTCTTGTCGCAGGAGTAGTGATCTCTTGGGAATCGCAGAAACAGGGCGTCGAGGCGTTAAGCAGCACTGAAGCGGAGTACATAGCTTTGTCAACGGCTGCTAAAGAAAGAGCGTATATCCGAAAACTCGTGAAGGAGATGGGTTTGAGTGATGGTCATGCAACAAATATATTTAGAGACAATCAAAGTGCGCAATATTTAGCAAAATATTCGAAATACCATGCGCGCAGTAAGCCTATAGATATTAAGTATCATCATGTCAGGTAAATGGTCAAGGACAATGTAATTGAAATAAAATATATATCAGCTGAATATATCTGATGTCTTGACCAAGAACCTTTCTAAAATTAAACATAAGAAATGTATTATCATGATGGGTATATATTAAAATGAAAATGTGAACTTTTAATTGTCTAATGACATAAAGCGTTGAGAAGGAGTGTTAGAAATACTCAAGACATTTATGTATGTATGTATATACAATGCAATATTCGTTACTGTAAAATCCCGTTGCCTGCGAGCAACAAGTTTCTCTTATGTATATGTGTACATTCGAATTTATCCTTCAGTCCGAAATAAACTGTATAACTAAGAAAAAATTTGTTGTTGGATTGCATAATAAAATAAGTTCACGCAAATACAACTCTGAACGCTATGTTTTCGGATCGTTATAACTTATAACTTTAAATACTATTTATTCATTATTTATGATTGAATAAATATGTAAAAACGATGTAGTAACACATCACTCAGAATATTAAATAATATACATTAGAATAAAATTACATGCAATTTGCATTCTCGGAAATTGTTTTTTGTTTTTTTTTTTTTTGGTTTTTGCCAAAATGTTACAACCAAGCGAAAAAACATCAAGATAAGGAAAAAAGCGATCATAAGGTCATAAAAACAAACTGACACATACCAACGCCAAACCCTTTGAGGGTTTTACTATACTGTACCTAGTACCATCACCCTGACTTGGAATTTATCACCCCTTAAACAATAATCTCAAAAATGTTCCACAGTGTTATATATGTGTGCAATGTTTCTCGAATACGAATCATAATGTTGTATTAAAATATTGTGACAAATACGAATGTAGCAAAACAAAAATGCAATAAAAGCTTCAAATATACAAATTTGAGGTATTCTGCTTACCACTTAGGCCTTGTGTAAACATATTTTTAATTATTTGTTTTTGTTAAGAGGTCCCGGTGGTCTAGAACCCACAAATTAAGGGCGTTTTCTGCATTTTTTTTTTAAGGTTTAAAAAAGAGAAATCAATTTAAAATTTTTACAGTTTATTTATACACTTATGAAAGTACAAATTTTTTTTTGTTAAAAAAAATTTTAACAATATTAAAAATGGCGTCAAAAAAAAGCTATCTTAAAAGATAATTCCCGGTGCCGTTGTTGATTTTGACTCTTCTGAATATCTGAAACATAAAAACAAAATGAAGTATTAATCAGTAGGGGTGCAGCTATTATTATTAGTGTAAGCCAATGACAATTAATAATTTTTTATCACTGATTTATTACAATACAGACATTTTTTTTAAAGTTACATATCTTAAAAATTACCAGCTGATGATGTGGAGAGTCTCAAGAAATTGGCATATGACCATATCCACGATTTTAACCTTCCTAGCAATGCGAAACCGAAATCGCAATTAAGGATATAACCGAGGGCTGGAAGGCTTAAGGAGAATCTATATTATAAATGCTAGGTGATAGTAGTTGTTGTAGCTTAAGTAGTATAAGATATATGCATATGTATATATACATATATACATTAAACTTATTAGAGGACGGGGCTTCATCCACTTTCCCAAAAATTTTTATCCTGAGGTGACCCTAACTATACCTAATTAAGTGCTCAGATATGGTGCTTTATAGGTTTATGGTGTTTTGTCTGCGTGGAAGTGGTCCAATTACGCCTATCTAAGAACTCGTTCTTTTTTTGCCAAGGAACGCGTGTACCAAGTTTCATCCGTTCCCACGACATTCGGGTCTACGAAAACCGGAGCGGACCCGGATTTTTATCCGGCCAAGGACTGTCAACTCGGCAGAATTTCTGCCGTTACAACAACAACACCAAAATATCCCAAGTTATTGCGAGCACAGACGGACGGACACACTGTCCCTCGGATTTCAATTCGTCTCATCACCCTGATCATTTATAATATTGGGCCTAATCATTGAATTCGTTTCGATCGAAATATGGTTCGATATGATCGAAAAAATTTGCGTTGAAATCATTGAAACCGTATCGAAAATAAAATTTTCGATCGAAGTGAACTCACTTACCGACTTGATAAAATGCTTTCCGCGGCACATAGATGTCGCTAATTTCGAAATCATTGATACCGCAATATCGAAAATTTGTGTCGAAATCAATCCGTTGGTGAGTGAGTTGCGGAATTCTTACAAAAATGGATAATTTGTAAGTAATTTTAAACACAATTGCTAATGACGCAATCATTTATATTTTAAATTGATATTTTAGAGATAAGARACAAAAACACACCAACAAAAAACAATTTGAAGTGTTAGTAAGTGAAATGAAGCTGCACCCCGACATAGC
>NW_017537146.1:99007-117927 GCF_001853355.1 Bactrocera latifrons
CTTATCATTTCCACATACATTTTCGTATTCCTCTAAAATGTATATAAATGCTCCTTTGTTGATGCGAAAATTTTTGAAGAAACTGTAAATGTATATGCATRTAAACAAAGTTATCTATGTCGTTTTTAGCTTAAATACTCACTTATAATCATCCATTTCCAATATGTCTTTTGAATTATTCCTCAAATTTCTGCGCTCAGGACGAATTTGTATACAATCTTCATCCTCATTATCGCTATCACTTAAATGTAACATGATTGTATCCATTTCAAATATTTATATAAACGAAGCAAAAGCCCAGGCAATTTAATTTTTCAAACTTGTCAAATTTACCGTCGATAATGTAGTTTGACATTTGTGTTTTTTGATAAAGCAGTTTATCGACGGAATGAATGATTGCATGAAAATTTTCGAWCGAAAATCTGTATCGTATCGAAATCGAATTCGTTGCGGATTCAATGATTAGTCCCATTATATAATATGTATATATACCTCTATTTCTAACTCGATTATTTGAGGTGATACGAACTCCAATTTACCTTTTTGAATGGACTTCGACATTCCGTTACAGCTGGTCAAAATTCGTGATATTTTAATGAAATGACTAGGAACGATTTCCTAAAAATTATGTGCTTTAGCGCTGGAATTGTAAGAAATTGGTCCAAATATCATATACTTAATCAAGGGTGTTGTGCAATCCAAGGCAGAATTGCGATCGTTCGTATAACTTGAAATTATTGATAATTGGTAAATCCGCAAACCCCCATTGCTTAAAGGGGTTTGAAAACCCATTTGTATATGCCAAATCGCAAAAGTCTTGGCGGCGCAGATACGCTGATGCTGTAAAAGGAACCTGGGCCTCAGTATCTCGGCCTTGCGCGTAGTTAGCAGCAATGTTGAGTAAAAGCGTGATATAAAGAGATAGAGACTAAACTTGTACATAGACGACGAGTCGTACAAGTATGTCCGAGCAGCAAGCTTTCGTTTATAATATAGGTTTACCACGGTCTTGAGGCCATAGAAGCCTACAATGGCTACCGGGAGCGAGGAAGCGGATAAGTGGATGAGGCTGCTACTCAACCAAGTGAAAATAAGGCGGAGCAGGTTGCGGCCTTGGAAGTCCCTGCCGCGGAAGTAGCATAGAGAACTACTCGATTGGCTACGAGACCCAATGGATGGCATCACGAATGACGGCAGGGATGAGGATTTGCCCTCATCGAACCAATACTCTAGTGGCCGTCAAGTGCAAGTTGCCCAGGTGAACCTGCACCACACTGCGGCAGCCTTGGCTGTCATAGCGAGCAGGTTCACTTCGGATAAACTGGGCATCCTGGCAGAGGGAAGGTTAGAGACCTCAAGACAAATTCCAACAATGTAATCTGGGATCTCTCTAGCGAGAGACCTAGAACTTGAGTAGTAGTCAGGAACATATTGACTTCTTTTGCATTTCAGAATTACTGACGCAGGATCTAGTGGAGGTGCAAGCCAGGGAGTTCGAAGGCAAGGATTTCGTCCTGACTTCGGTCTACCTCCCAGGGGAGGCATCCACGGCACCCCCGGAGGGGTTTGGAAATGCTGGTGGAACACTGCAGAAAGGCACCGGATTCCCCTGAAAATTGGCTGCGATGCGAACGCCTGCTACGTGGAATCGGGCAGTACAAACTGCAACGTAAGAGGTGAGTCTCTTTTAGAGTACTTAGTAGGAAGTAGCTTAGCGATAGAAAATGTAAGGTGTGAACCCACATTTATAACTATAAGCAGGAGAGAGGTGTTGGACATCATCTTAAGCAATGAGCCTGCGAACGGATTGGTCTCACAATGCAGAGTCTCGACGGAGCCCTCCTTGTCAGGCCACAGGATTGTAAGGTTCACGCTGAAGTTAGAGGTCAGACAGCTCCCCCCAAGACGCAACCGTAGGAAGGCAAACTAGTGTGCTTTCAAGGATATAATACGTGGGAAACTAAGCGGGAAGGGGCAGACTGATAATAGCGTTTCAGGCCCAGGACTGCAGAGTAAGTTATCTGAGCTGAACGGGTCTGTTATTAGCGCTTATCACGGCAGCTGCCCCCAAAAAATTACCACAGATGGACGAAACTGGCTCTAGTGGTAAAGGAAACTGGCAGATCTCCGGAAAAAACCGTTCCCACAACAGTCGGGTCTACGAAAACCGGAACGGACCCGGATTTTTATCCGGCCAAGGACTGTCAACTCTGCAGAATTTCTGCCGTTACAGAAACAACAACAACCTCCGGAAAAAAGTATGTAGCCTATTCAACAAAGCGAAATGAATGGAGGTCTGGGAAGAATACAGGATCTACCTCACCTTATACAATAGGGAGATTAGATCTGCAAAGCAGGCAAGCTTCAAAAGATTCTGCGAAAGTGTCACCTCTACACCAGAAGCGGCTCGGTTGAATAAAGCAATCGCTAGTGGCACAAATGGCGCAGTAATAGCAATTAAAAGGCAAACGCAGAGAACAGAGCCACGGAGCTTCTGCGGGAGCACTTCCCGGAGACTATTCGGGAAGACCAATGTCTTCCCGTCATCGAACACATGCCGGGAGGATTGGAGAATCGCCAAACAATTATATACAGCGGACACGATCAGGTGGGCAATGGCCTCGTCTGAAAGTTTCAAGTCTCCGGGAGTGGATGGCATCTTTCCAGCGCTGTTACAACAGGGGGAGCAGTTTTCACTGCCTCACCTGGTTCGGCTGCTGAGAGAAAGCCTCCTAACGATCGAAGCTGCAGCGACTAGCCTGTGTCTGCATGACGTGCGCAATGCGTACCTGTTCAACGGCGGCACTGGAGGTTCTGCTGGAACTTACTCCGCTTCATTTGGTTATAGGTCAGGTAGCCAAACACACTCTTCTGCAAATAACTGCAGAGGGGTGTGGCAAAGGCAAGGTAGTCTCGTCACAAAGAATGAAAAATATAAGTGGCAATATACCAATAGCCCTCCTCCCGAAGGACATCACTACCAATACAGTTAACTTCTAGAAAAAGTTTAAGGTCACCCTCGGCAGCAAGAACGAGTGGGATGACTCCAAGCTAGACCGTTCCCACGATAGTCGGGTCTACGAAAACCGGAACGGACCCGGATTTTTATCCGGCCAAGGACTGTCAACCGGGCAGATTTCTGCCGTTACAACAACAACTCCAAGCTAGAGCTGAAGTTGAGGAATAGCACGTTGAGATCGTACACCAATGGCTCAAAAATGTCGGAGGGAATCGATGCAGAATCATGGGCCATTAAATAATATCCGTGCTGGGACATTAAATAAAATATTTGTGGAAGTGGAATTTTCACATTGTCGAACCAGGTATCGCTCGACCTTGCCAACGCAGTTCGGTTCCGACAACCACCTTTCCAGCACCGGAGCACCCCAACAGAGCTACCTTTATTTAATGATACCGTCGTTGGAACTTTATGCGTGTGACACATTTTAGATTTTAAATTCAATCCTTACTCTTCCGCAAGGAAATACATTTTTCTTTAGTATTAAATGTTTGGATGATTTTTACAATATTCCACATTGATTTCACTTCCGACGCTTTAAGCACATTGGTTCGCTCTACGACACCTCGGCTAGTTGACGCTCCGACACAATATAATCTTATCACACATTTATATTTTTATCAATTTAAAACTTATCTTACTTACCTGATAAATTTGCACTCATTTTTCAAAATACACTTAACTTTTAATAATTATATATTAATATATATTTTAAATTTTATATGCTTTCGGCCGCGCTTCAATAAAAAATGACCCTGGCCGATCCAACACTGGGGTGTCAGATTTTTTTATTTTGAGTAAAACTCATTTTTGGCTTTGGCGGCCTGCCCTATCAAAAATCATGATATATCATGAAAAGGGGCAATAATTTATGTATTTGGGGTATAATCTTATTTTTTATTAATTTTTATTCGTTTGATAAATGTCTAATTATGACAACACTTACTATCTGTCAAAAAGGAATACTTTTGTTATTTTGCATGGAATGAAAATTGTGTAAAATATAAAATGCTTCTTTTAAGCAAATAACAAAAAAGGTTCTGTTTAATATCGCGCCGGTTAATCTTGGCTCACTGCACCTAAACGAGAGAACCAAATTGAAAATTTTAAACACGCATGTATGCTTAAATTGTCGAACCTTATATTAAAGCATATTTTATAAAAATCGGTTCACAAATTTTTCCACAAATTCACTTTAAAAAATGCTATTTTTTTTGCAAATTTCTAAATATATGCTAGTGTATTTTCATCTGTTGTGCATTGTACCAAACCAATTATGGATCGATTTTCACTCAGATATATTACTTATGAATTATAAAAACCACTAGTAATGTTTTTAATTACTTTTGATTGTTGATTTCTTTGTAAATCTTTAAATAAAATACACCTTTTTCTGCATTGAGTTCAATACTGCGAAAAACCAAATGACTGCCTAATTTGAAATATCAAATTACCGAGAAAGCACGAACAAAAGGGAATAAATTAAACCCACTTAGCAATAAATGTAAGAAGTGAACGGAAAAGGTGTTCAATGCTAAAATACTGAGGATGGCATAGCCGGTGTTGGACCGGCCAGGGTTATTTTTTGAAAGCGCGGCCGAAGGCCTCCAATGCAGAAAGGAATGAAATGCTAAAATACTGTGGAGGAAATCCCGGTGAATCATTATGTTACTATAACCACACCGCCAACCGTCGAATATATGTGGCGGCGATCTATTCAAAAACAAGAAAAAGATCAATTGGCTGGGATTTAGAATAGCATCCCCGGATTTCGGGTATAAAATGGGTATCACTGGAAAGGTGACGTTCTCCAGATCACGAATATATATAGTTGCCGCTGACTTATAGTTTTAAAGATATTTGCATTTAAAGTTGAAAAATTTACAACTTTTACATTGAAAATTTGTATATTGTGAATAACTTTTTCACTTATATTATGCACTTTTCACTTACTAACACTTCACTATAACGTTTCTGTGTATTAAATTTTCTAATATTTGTTGTAAATAAAGCTTTATTTCAATTATTTTGTTTTAGTTAAATTATCTGCATTTGCACAATAAGAAAAGGGTTGCAATGGATATTTTTAGGGCCACGCTCAATTAAGGTTATACTATATATTTTAATAATGGCGTAATACGTTACCTCTATAGAAAAAATGTTGCTTGGGTTACTTCGGTATTAACGGTATATTGATTTCAATGGAATTCAAATTTGTATTATGCTATATTCACGTGCCTTAATTAAAACCGGTGTTTTTTCGCTCTTGGAAATTTTTAATATAATTAAATAAAGAAACTGCTTTCAAACTTTATATTGACGTCAAATAACCAATCAGGTAAATATAATATGTTATTTAGCTCTCTGGAAAGTGGGCAATATATTACGTCCATATAAGGAAAATTTGGAATAAAAAATTGCGCGCCACCCCACCCCACCCCTTTTCTCATCCTATGTAAAGTAACCCAAATGTATATAAGACCTACCATTTTGATTCGTTGGTGGGTTATTACTGTTTTCCTTTTGTGCTTATTTTCTTCGTCGTTTGATGTGTGGAATACAATGCTCGCGACAGACTGCAAACGACATCTGTCAAATATTAAAATACACACATAGAGTTGACAGTAGAATGGAAGATAGAGAGATGAGGTAATTGATAATTTAAAACAAATAAATTTACCTATTTACTTATTTTTTGCTTAATTTGACTAACAAAATATTAAAATTTCATTGAAGTGCAAGGTATTAGTATAGCCACAACGAAATTGTGTACATGCAAAATGGACAACTGCGTTGTTTTGTGTCCATGCCGGCCATTATGTTGCTGCCCTCTCACAAGCGTTTATATCGTAGGATTCACAACGCCATTTTCAGTTCACTGCCGTGCTGCTGCAGTCTGTCGCCAGCATTGTGTTCCGCACATGACAGTTCCAGGGTTCCCGATTTGGTAAAATTTTACCAAATGTGGTAAATTATTTTCCTCTTGGTAAAATGTGAAATTTTTATTCATTTTGGTAAATTTTCAAAATTTAAGTCCATTTCGAATGAATTGTATTATCTTTAATTTTTTTCAAATAGTTTTGTAGAAACATTTTAAAAACGTACCATAAAATTCTTCCCTGGTTAGTAGTCTAAAGCACATTTGACATAAATGAAACCAGCACTGTTCCAGCGTTACCAAAAATAACAAAAAATTTATCAAATAACAACGGGCACAGTAAAAACACCAATGTGGTTGCCATTATTTGGTTAATTTTTTGTTTATGCAACGCTGCACTGTTCTTCTGCTTTCCACGTGTCAAGTGTTGTTGCATATTGCGCGTTTAAGTTTTTTTTAAATAAACTCATATACAACAATAAATAATAACAAATCATGGATAGGTAAGTGAAAATGTGCTCATAGTTGTTTAATTTTGATTCCAATAATATCATCATATGTTTTATTCATTTAGATTTGTTAAAAAAAAGACCTGCACCTCCTGAAGAGGAGCATGAAACCAGCAGTGACAGTGGCCGCAGATAAGATAGTTTGCTAAGTATACGGCCAAATGTATCATGTCTTTATTATTGCAGGGAAACACATCCTGTAAAACAAACTTGGAGAAAATTCCGAAATGACTGGCTATCGAGATTTTCTTGGTTGCGGAATAAAGATGGGTGTAGCTATTGCATAGGTTGTGATAAGCTGTCAAACCATAAATGGTCTCGAATTGCACAGCAGTTTCATTGCGGCCGAACAAAAGCTACAGAATTGGTGGATGAGTTGGGTAAGAGGTCATGTGAAGAAATTACCGAAAAATTAAGAACCAACATATTTTCTCTGATTGTGGATGAAACCACGGATGTTTCGACAAAAAAAAATGCTTAGTTTTAATTGTTCGATTTTTTGACAAATTTTCAAGAAGTGTTCATGACAAATTTTTAGGTTTAAAACCCATGCGAATTCCATCTACTTAGATATTAAAAAATTCTTTATGCAACGAAATATTCCTCTTAAACATGTTATCGGACTAGCAACCGATGGGGCAAATGTAATGGCCGGAGAATTGAATAGCCTAAAAGAAAAGTCGGACGTAGATCTTTTTTTTTATCAAGTGTCCCTTCATTTATGTTCATCTTACGCGTGTAAACAGTTGCCGCATCAATCGAACAACTTTGTCCCTCTATATACAGTTTTTTTTCTCAATTGAAGGAATTTCAAGAATATTGTCAGGTGGAGCCCCACAAAATATTAGGCGTTTCTTTAACAAGATGGCTTGCCTTGGAGCAGGTTATTAATAGAATTGTTCAACAATGGCTTCCACTATATTTATATTTTCTTGATCGTGTCTTAGAAGTGAACGGTACTAAAGCTTCAGACCTGACATTGCAAATGAATGAGTATACCTTTACATCCTTTCTTTTTTTATCCATTCTGAAAATTATCAATGATATGAATAAAGAATTTCAATCAGAAAAGGTTAGATTGCCATACTTACATTTGCATTTGGAATCCAATTTTAAATTAATAGTGGTCAATTTTATGTCAAACGCATATGTTCGAAATTTGAAATCTTTGAATAATATTGATTTATTAGACGAAGGAAATTATATTCAAATAGAAAATGTTTTTATTGGTTCCAAAGCAGAAGACTATTTGAAAAAAAGTAAATTAACTGATTTGCAGAAGGTAAGAATAAAAAGAAATATTCTCAAATTTTACTTAGAGCTCTTACAACAAATTAAGCAACGATTCGACTTTTCAAGAGAAGATGTTAAAAATTTAGTAATAATAACACCCGGTAAATTCTTTTATCCAACTCTGAACTATCGATTGAACCATTATCAAAAAACTTCCCAGGTTTGGCAACCAGCGATCCTGAAATTATAGTTAGCCAGTGGAAATTATTAAGGCTTACCGATTTGGAATTGAACACGAAAATGAATATTCTAGATTTATGGGAAAAAAATCAGTTTTTAAAAATGGAATGGAACAAGCATGCTTCCAATATCTCACAAATTTTGTATATAATTTGATGACTCCACCCCACAGCTCAGCAGCTGCCGAACGGAAGTTTTCCGATTTGTCTTTAATTAAATTGAAAACAAGAAATAAATTGTCATAAAAAACCATAAATAACATAATGCCAGAAGAGAACTTGCTAATTCTCAAAATGATGCAAATTATGTGTGGGCAGCTAAACATTACTTTAAATGAAATTTGATATTTGGTTGATTAATTTTGTCAATGTAAAAATACATATGAATATGTATTTATTTTGATCAACCAACTTTGATCCTAAAACTAAGTTTATTTCAATGTTTCTGGCTTGTCAAATAACTTGTTATTGTTAACAAACGCTTAATGAGCTTGAAGTCTATTAGAATTTTTGGAAAAATCGAAAAATCATCAACAATCAAAGAGGTCGAAGTTATAGCTATTGAGGAGATGTGGTGATCTCTTTGATTGTTGATGAATTTTTAAACTTTCCTAAAATTCGTATGGTCTTCAAGCTCATTTAACGATTGTTAACAATAACTAAATTTATTTCATTCACAGAAACAAGAAGTTATTTTATGACCAATTTTTTGTCATTAATGTTAAGAGAAACAAGAACTGAAGTTTATTTCAAATACTTTTAACTTTTTTAATTATTTCTTTTGTAAATAAAAAACGCTTAAAAAAAGTAAATGTGTTTCTTTTATTATTTTATAAATAAAATTTGTAAAAAAAATTTTGTTTTTTTTTAATTTGGTAAATTTTTTCAAGGGATTTGATAAAATAAAAATGTGATTCGTGGCAACCCTGGACAGTTCATATTCAGTAATTTTGCTTACATTTCAAGGAACAGTATAACACGTAATTGAAAGCTATGTTATTTATTAAATTGTACATAAAATTGCAACTTAAAATTCATAATTTTTCATTAATTCGGCACAATTCCGATTTCCTTGGCGCCGCGATCTGAAGGTACCGTTGGAAAGAGGAAATCCTCCTGATTAAAAACGCTTAGTTTAGGAGACATTCGACCTTAAATTTCAAAAATTCGAAAAATTCGTACATTTCAAGACGCTATTTCACCACATTAAACACACTTTATTCACATTTTTCATTTCAAATTAATTAAATTACACTATAAACTTGTAAATAACTCCATATCTTACACTTTTAGCAGGTTTTTTACCTAAAAAATCTGCATTTTAAAAATTACATTTTACACTCGTTTTAAACCAAACCAAAAATTACGACGAAATGGAGTGCTGCCATGTGATGATAAGACAATTCGTTGAAATTCCTCTATTTCGCAAAAATTCCTCTATTCACGCATATGGATATTTTCTTTTTGAAATGTATTAAGCAAATAAGTAATATTATATACATGTCTTAGTAATGTTATATAATAATATTGTATATACATATGTATAAGTAATATTATCTAATAATATTACGTAATAAAGCGTAAAGTATATTAGTACCGTGCGAAAATTCAAATTTTATTTCAATATGAGTGCATGGTAACCAACAAATATAACCACTTTAACCGCTTTATAACTCAATATATATTTTTTATTTTAAACGCAGAAAGGAGTACTACGCGAAAGTACTTCAGTCCCCCCGGGTATTCGCTCGGCCAGGGTTATTTTTTTAAAGTGCGGCCGAAGGCCGCCAACGCAGAAAGAAGTACTCCGCGAAAGTACTTCAGTCATCCCGACATGATATTATATAAATTTTATAATACTATATTATCATAGAGTTTTAATTATATGTGTTTATTAAATATAAATCACATATTATACACATACATATGTATGTAAAATGTATAATATGTGGAAAAAGGTTTCACAACTCAATTATAACTTAAAAGTTAGAAAGTATCTTTTACTATAATTAATGTAGAAAAAAGAATCACGCAAAAAAAAATCGTTAAGAATTCTACATATTTGGTGTTTACGATGTGGCAACGCTCGTTTTCCTTATAATTGTAAACAATCTAACCTTTGCAACGCCGAGATCGCTAAGTGATTTTTAAATTAATAAATTTAGGTGAAATATTACAAAATAAAACTGAAATGTGAACTTATTTCAATGTTTAGTGTATATTTAAATATAGAGTGAAAAACGTGACTAAATTTAATGGAAGATAGAGAAATACCTTGTTATTAGTGCATATTTTTAAACTTTTAATCGTGAGTATTTTAAAATATATAAGTAATTTTTATATTGTTTTTTGATATTCCTCCTCTGGAGAAGCTCCCCTATCCGGACATACTCCATTTACACGGAAATTCGGTTTTTTTTTTACCCCTCCGCCAAAGTAATCGGAATCGTGCCAATAATTCAATTAAATATACAAGAATGTGTGTGTTAAATTGGTTAATTTTTTGGGGAATGTTTAGTATCGCGCCAGTTAAATATCGTTTATGGAGAAAAACAGGGTCGGGCTATCCCCACTCCCGACCCCTTATTGAAAAGAGGAAGGATCGAACTTTTTAATAAACCCTCCCTCGACCCCCTAGATCCCCTATGGACCTGTAGGGAGGCCTTTGAAAATTACCAAAAATCAGTGTTTTTGCTCATTTTTCCATACAAACTGAAACCAATGCAACACAGCAACATTTTGGTATGGACAAGAAATCAAAATAAATAAAGCCAAAATGTTCCAGTGCAATGTATATACGTATATAATTGCATCCATCCTTCGACCGCGCTTTAAAAAAATAACCCTGGCCGGTCCAACACCGGCTACGCCATCCACAGTATTTTAGCATTGAACACCTTTTCCTCCACAGTATCATAGCATTTCATTCCTTTCCGCACTAGCGGCCTTCGGCCGCRCTTCAAAAAAACAACCCTGGTCGATCCAACACCGGGGTGTTCAGGGTTCTTCGCGTAGAACTCCTTTCTGTACTGTCGGCCTTCGGCCGCGCTTTAAAAAAAAAACCCTGGCCGATCCAACACCGGCAACACAATCTACAGTATTTTAGTATTGAAAACCTTTTCGCGTTCACTTCATACATTTATTGCTAAGTGGGTTTAATTTATTCCCTTTTGTTCGTGCTTTCTCGGTAATTTGACAGTTCAAATTAGGCAGTCATTTTGGTTTTCCGCATTATTGAACTCAATGCAGAAAAAGGTGTATTTTATTTAAAGATTTACAAATAAATTAACAATCAAAAGTAATTAAAAACATTACTATTTAATTTTATTTTATAATTCATAAGTAATATATGTGCGTGAAAATGTATCCATAATTGCTTTGGTACCATTCGAAACAGATGAAAATAGACTAGCATATATTTAGAATTTTGCAAAAAATAGCATTTTTTAAAGTGAATTTGTGGAAAAATTTGTGAACCGATTTTTATAAAATATTATTTAAAACAAAGCTCGATAATTTAAGCATACATGCGTGTTTAAAATTTTCCATTTGGTTCTCTCATTTAGGTACGGTGAGCCAAAATTAACCGGCGCGATACTAAACACAACCCAATTTTTTTGCAAGCAGTGCTACAAAAACTTCAAAAGAAGAGAGCCATTGTTTGTGCAAATGAGCATTTTTGGTTACTTATATCTAAATTTAAAAAGGTCCGTGCACGCATTTAAGAGGAATAAGCAGTGAAAAGGAGATACTGAAACGAACCCAACCCGTTTGCGGCGGCAACAATTATATGTTGTTGTTGTTGTAACGGCAGAAATTCTGCCGAGTTGACAGTCCTTGGCCAGATAAAAATCCGGGTTCGTTCCGGTTTTCGTAGGACCGACTGTCGTGGGAACGATTGTCTTAATCTGGAGTATCAGCCTTATCCAACCATACCACTTTTAACCCTGTAACCATGGGATGGTATACCAAAGTTTCCCCACTTTATATAATAAACTTTAGTTCTTACATGATGTGCTCAAAAAACGAAATTTCGAATCTTCTGCTTCCATTATTAAAGAGTTACGACCCAAAGCGTCTCTGCAAACATACAGAATTCCGGTGGTCTTGTTGTAGATTATCAGACTAAAAGGACCTTCTAATGATTGAATTATACTACAAATATCGCTTTCACATCGACATTTGGATATTTCATTTCCCAACCACTCCGTGTCAGAACATGAACTTAATTCACAAGGCATATTAAATATATCGCCGTTAAATAGTATTAGAAAATTTCCAGTTTCAAAAGGTTGGGGGCAAATACTTAATCCTTGCTGCCAAAGAACTGAACATGCAAATTCCATTTGCACATTATCATAATTTACAATAACAGAAGATGAAAAATCAGGTCCCCGTCGTAACAAAATATTTTTAATCTCAGTACTCTTAGAAATTCCATCACAATTTATAGCACAAAGTATGCCGCACATGATTTAAGTTATACTGGAGATGATACAAGAAGTAAACCATACCTTCTAAGACTAAGTTCACACTCGCCATATAAATAAATAGATACGAAATTCTTTCAGACATATTCTCGCGCCCTCTCAAAAATCACCACCATCAATATTGTTTATTTGTTACCTCACAAATATGTTATGAAATCAAACCACACAATGCAAAATCGGTTGTGCTTGTTTTTTTAATTTCAATATTTTTAATGAAATTCGCAATCATTTTATTCAAATAAGGTGTTTGTAAATTTTACTTTCTTCTGAGTATTAATAAAAAGAACTATACATTTTTATGTTTAAATAATTTGGCGAATATTTTATTTGTAAATATGCATGTATGTATTATTTAATACATGAGCGAATAGAAATATATTTATGCTTAAATAATATGGTGTAATGCTGCAGCTGCTCCTAAGTCTTTCTTTCACGTTTTGAAATCCTAAAAATGAATTAAATTATTATATATGCACCAAATTTAATAAATTTGCGAAATTAATTTTCTTGGTTTTGTCTTATGTGTTTTTGTAAACCCGTTGGTTCACAGCAAAGTGCTTTTAAACTAATGTGGTGAGTGTTTTGGGTTTTTTCTTGTGAGGTTTGAGCAAGAATAGCCTCAAAAAATAATACTCACAAACCAGTTGTCGGGTTTTTTGAGAATAGGGCTGTTTGATTCGAGAGCTGTGAAAACTCGCATTTTTTGTAACATTTTAACACTGCTGAAAAATTTTAGATTGGGCATTTTATAAATAACTTTTGGGTATTTTGCAATTTCCACACAACCACTGAAGTATGCAAATAGCGCGTTCACCATGTTATTTTTGGGTGCTCGGTGCCCCAGTAAGCCTATATCACCCATATATACCATATAAATAATTTTACAATGTACTGGCAGAGAACGTGTATTAAAGAGAAGGTTCATGGTGCGCCGATCGTCAAAACATTCCTCTTTTTAGAGGGGCTGATTTTTCTGTCAGTTTATTTCACCACAAATAATTATTAGCGGATTTCACCAATATTTAACATGAGAGGGTCGAAAATAGCAGAATTGAGTATTTCCATTGTTAAATGAGAAATGTAAGCTTACATATTCGCGTATTTACAATGCGCAAACGACTATGGATATCGTTTATAGATATTACGAAAGATATATGTTTTTTATATCAAAGTACACATATATAAGTATATATGTACATAGAATAAAGTCATATTTGTATAATTACCTAAATATTATAATTAATATAATTATAATTAATATTTAATTGTTAAGTAATTATATAGYGTATATAGTATTTATATACACATGTATCTTTTTATTTGCTTTGGGCATTAAAGGTGTTGATAACTTTTAAAAGACCATGCCGTCCAACAGATTCACATAAGCGTGTAAAAATATTTTAAAAAACCGCACGTATAATTTTCACATATTCAGATATGTATGTATGTATGTATGTAATTTTGTGTGCACGTAAACAAATTTGAAAGAATCATTCGCATAATGTTTGTAAAGTTGTCCATTGTTTCATACAAAAGCTCGGTTGTCACGGGCAACCAATGGCCGATTTTCACGTTTTGTCAATAAGTCAATGTGTCGAAGGACTGACTTGACGACAAAGCAAAAAGAAAATCCTAGCTTTGGCGAAAAATATAAACGAACGGCCGCCGATTGTCACCGCTTCCATTGCCTCTGTACAGCTTCTGTCCAGTCAAAAACGCTACTGCCTTCCTTCCTTTTTCCTTCCTTAGCGAGCAATGTGTGAACAGTTGACCCGTGGCAAAAAAGCAGAAATCAGACATCTTTGTTTGTTTTCATTTGAACAATGTTGCCATTGCTCAATACGCATATATAGTTTTGTACACATCTATGTTTTCAATTAAAATTTTTTTACAAAATATCAAAACTGAAAACAAATTATTAANTATAAATAATAGCATTCGACTCTGATTTTGAGTTAATTTAAGAAAATTTCAAACATATTGAACAGATTGAATTATAAAAGTTGATAATGGCTGAGTTCCAAGTTGCATGTTGCTTTGCATTAGTACGAAGTATAGAATTCCTTAAAATCAAACTGCTTACGATATGCAAAGTATCGAGTACCGATAAATTTTTATGCGTATTGGATGTGCATACATTGAGCATAGGGCGCACTTCTATTATTTGTGATGCTCAAATCTCAGTATATACAGTAATAAACCTTTGATTTGTTTACATACATATACTCAACTGTAGAAAATCTTAGGGCTAAAAGTAAATAGAAAAAAATTTGCTAAGTATTTACTACCTTAATATATACAGCACTGCGTTGCTACCTCTGAAAATCCAAGATGGCCGCTATTCACCCCTCAGAAAGCTACCACGAAAAGGTTGTCTACTGTATATACTGTGGCTCAAATTTTTTTCCATTGAACAATCCAAGCAATGTCGCTTTTTTCTCTTGTTCTTCAAATGATTTTTAATGATTATCGAAGAGTTGCTGCGGCTACTTTCACATAAATATAAAAAATTGTTAATAAATAAATTTATATTCACATTTGCTCCCATAGCTGTTGATTGTTTTGAAAACAATTGCCACAAAATCTCAAAGTTGATACAAAGCAAATCGAAACAAAGCAGTAGGGTTGCATTGTTGATATTGTATAAATTCGGTATCGGTATCGCAACAATGCAAAGCAACATGCAACTTGGAACTCATTCAATTACTACAGTATATAGACATTGGCAACCTTGCGTTGTAGAGAGCAATCAGCTGACACGTTTCTACGGCACAAATCCAAATGCCGTGAATTCTCAAGGCATCCTACGGCAAAGAGAGAAGGGAGTAGCGTTGTTCCCTGTTCACTTACATTGCGGGTCCATAAGATAGGTCTTATCAGCTGACACGGGCCACGAATCTACGTTCTCCACTGTTTCTGGTATTCGCCTACAAACCAGAGAAAATATGTTTATTTGTGTGTGAGCTTGAATAGATATCGGCGCAGATTATTGCGAGCTGCGCAAAAATATTTCAGAATTGCAAATTATTTTTTACATTCCTTGGCAAATACAGTCAATTCCGGTTATATGCCACAATCAAAGATAAAGATTTTTATGGTTTGATAAAAAGAAAAGTATAATGTGGTACATAAGGGAGTGTGAATACTTAGCGAGTGGTACTTGAAACAATAATTGCTATGTATGTATAATATTTCAAAAAAGAAATATTGCTTGTAGAGTTGCATAATTTAATAATAGTGTTATCAATTTTGCATGAATTTATAAAAATTCGCAAAATGATATTCATATAAGTTGACATGTTAGCGTATAAAAATGTTAGCCAACATAGGTCTTTAAAAGCAATGTATATCTCTGAGCACAATATTTATTCAATCAATGCTCAGCATTGCTCACTCATTTCTGTTAAAATTTCTCCTGCCGAGCCAAAAGTGGTGAAATCCACTAATAGAAAAATCATGGCTCTTCCATCTTTGATCAGAGAGAAAAAGATCATTGTTACCAGATTCAGGGATAAAGGGACGTAAAACTTGTACCAGTGTGAGAGCGCTTACAAATTTAGGTTTTTATAACATTTTCCATTATGGCCACATCGGACAAAAAATTACTTTTGAGCATTTAAATTGAAAGAACCAACATTTTATTACGATTAAAAATTAATATATAGAGGTCGTTTAATATATGGACAAACTATTTAAATATATTTTAGTATGTTAAAATAACTGGCTTAAGCGTCTATTCACTACACAATAAAAGGACTTGGGCTTGTTAGCTTTCAATAAATAAATGTGTTTCACATTACAAACCGTTTCATCAAATATATTTAATTTTCACAAATTTATTAAATTTTTATTGTCTTATATTTTTTGTAAGTCGTTTTGAATGATGCGACAAATCCGATTACATATTTTTTTGGTAAGATTTCAATCCGGCCATCTCTCATTTCAATCTCTCAATGACTAAACGTCAAAACCTAATGAAGACCTGTCAAAATTGAGTTCTCTCACTTCCTGCGATCTTACTCAAGATTGAGTTTCATGTCAGATGATTTATCGGCAAATCAGTGACAATTGGTGCCAGTAATGGGATTCTCAAATAAACTCCCAAAGAGATGATTGTTTTAAAATGACTAAGTTTAACGATCTCAAGATTTAACAACTAAAAAAGTGGCAAGAAATGGAATAAAAGTCAATTCAGCAGAAAACGTTAAGTGACAGAACTATACCCAATTCCTAATCAAGAGACTGAACCTGTAACGAAACTTTGTATCTGGAAAACACGTATCATTATATAACATCCGCAGACCGAAAGCATGGTAGAGCAATTAAATCGAACTTTGGAAGAAATTTTTAGGAAATTGGAACACAAGTACCGGGTCTACCAAAAAGAACGACGTGAATTTAATTAAAATAAAACACTCAAATTTGATCAAAATGGATTATGTTTTTGTTAGGTGGATAGTTTCATGTCATTTACGATTTGAACACGATGTCGGCCAAATAGCCATCATGGCTCCGTTTGCAGAACTCCACGCGTTTCCGCCAATTTTCTATAACCCGGTGTAGCCTTTCAATGTTTGGGGATGCAATTGCGTTTCCTGAACCACATAAAAATTTGATTCACCCCAATGGCAACAAGTTATCCTTTATTCTGTCCCTGGTTTTTAATAACCTATATATCCTCCGTGATTTGTTACAAGTTCTTTCGGCATGCATTGAATCAGTTCTTGGCAGGTTTCACCTAGGGATGGATAGATTGCTTACAGAATCGATTATCGATTCCCATTATTTTTTATATTTTTCGATTCTAATAATCGAGCGCAAGAATTGATTCTTTCGATTTTAATCGATTTTAAATTAAAAGGACAAAAATTTATTTATTAAATCGCAAGGCATAAATTGAAAGAATAATTCAAATCGATTAAATAAAACATTAAAAACAGTTATATTTTTTTGTAAATAATGTAGCAAGAACATTACATTTCATACAAATTTTTTTTTAAATTCAAATTGTTTAAACAAGTTAAATAATAAGTAAATTTAAAATAAGTAAAAGAACAATAAGCCAATTGTCAAGAATTGTTGTTAAGAAAACCATACATTTTCTTGAACAGATCTTAGAAACAGAAGCATATTTAAAATTTATATGTAGCTTAAATGCTAACATAACACCCTAAGATTTTATAGAGTGGAGTATATGTATGCAAACAAAACAAAGGTTTATTACTGTATATACTGAGGTATGTACTATATGAGTATAACTTGAAACTAGTCACTTAATTAATAGTAAAGTCGAATGTCAAGAATCGATTCTTAATCAACGTCGACTACTGAAGATCGATTCGTAAAAATCGATTATTTTACGAGAAAACTCGTTTCTCGAGTAGAATCGGAATCGAGTTTACCATGTCTAGTTTAACCTCAACGCTCCTTTACTTTACGCTACAATTGCTCCTTATTTTGAAGTGAAAATCTAATCTCCCATAAGGTCACTCCACAAGTTTTCAGTACGGTTGGGATCAGGGTTTTGCACTACGCAATTGCACCCTTATATCACTCAGATACTAACAGCGATTTATGTTTCAAGAGACCTGTTTTCTTCAGCATATGATAGCCTACTGTTTTGCCAAATATATCTGAACTCAAAGGTGGTCATTGTGTACTTTATTCAAAATAAAAGACTAACGTCTTGCTAGAAGAAACACTGCACATATGTTTCAGCGACCATGTTTATTTGACTTTATTTATTTTGCATTGGTTTATTTTGCAATCAATTTATCTTTAGGCCGACGCACAGTCTTTAAAAATCATTTCCGTAAATATTAATCTTAACCAATTTTTATGTTAAGTGGCAAATGCTGAAAGATTATGTGGAACTTTCGTAGGATTCTGCCTGTACGCTCTGGTATATTACCGTTCACTAAACGACCCAGAATTGTCAGCGCGCTAACCCGTAATATAGGTATATATTTGACGATATCATCAGTGTTTCCTCCAGCTTATGAATTTCACATTTTCTTCAAATTCAAGCTTTTGATATTTCAGAGTTCTTTTTATTTTAAAAAATAATATATTTTTCATTGATTTCAAGCTTCTAAATGACATCTTACTATTAATTATATAAAAAGAACAAATATAGTTTTTTTGAACGACGCCTACGAATTCGTTACGAAAAATATCAAAATTCACTTTTATCTGACTCTATAGTTTGAAAATAACCTCAGAAAGAAAGCCCGACTTCAACCTGAGTTCATAAATTGTAAATTGAAACATGAAGAAAAAGAAAACAATGAAGTTGAATAAAGTTTTTAATAATTCTATGTTTAGTAAAAATTAATTTATTTGTATTGATTCAGTTTTTCAGGTTGATTCATATTAATAATTTTGAAGAATCGTAATCTTCTACTTCTTAAGTGGCGCAGACCCCGCTTACGCGATTATAGCCGAGTTAACAACAGAGCGCCAGTCGTTTCTTCTTTTCGCTACGTGGCGCCAATTAGATATTCCAAGTGAAGCCAGGTCCTTCTCCACTTGGTCCTTCCAACGGAGTGGAGG
>NW_017537146.1:119082-133115 GCF_001853355.1 Bactrocera latifrons
TATCAGTTCTTCGCCGCCGTGTTTGAATAGCTCGGCCGGCAATCCATCAGCCCCCGCCGCTTTGTTGTTCTTCAGGCGGGTAATTGCTATTCGAACTTCTTCCTGGTCGGGCAAGATTCGGAAGAATCGTAATAGTTTATAAAAATGTAGGATTTAAGTATAAGTAATTATTATAAATATATGCACTGCATTTAATCAGGTTAGCATATTTCAGATTTAAATAGTTTTATTAAAAGAAGCTAGAATTCTAGAAAATATTGCCGATTCTGAACGAATTATTTTGAAAC
Source organism: Bactrocera latifrons (assembly GCF_001853355.1). Lineage (NCBI taxonomy): Eukaryota > Metazoa > Arthropoda > Insecta > Diptera > Tephritidae > Bactrocera > Bactrocera latifrons. Next base: position 119,370 of record NW_017537146.1, read on the forward strand.
AACAATTAAGGCTGTTTTCTCAATTTCTGGTTAGCAGAAATATGTCAGTTAAATTCTGGTAAAATTAACGAAGACTCCTTTTTTCGGTTGTTAATATATTTTTTTTTTAACCAGAACTTAACTGACTGCCTAAACGAAATAAATTTGGTTAGGCTGCTAACCAGACATTGATTCGTACAAAAATAATTTAAAAACAAAACTGATGACCAAGAATTTTTAATATCCAAATAATTCCTATTTAATTGAATATCGTCAACCAAACTCGAAAATTTTGTCAGCCAACCAGCTTCACGCCTTTTTGTTTATCAGATTCACATGTCGATGTTTTGTTAATCCCAGATAGCAGTTACATTATTCGAATTGCGATTGCAATACCAGTTCGATTCTTTGTGTTGCGGTTACGATAGCGGTTAACCAAAACTTGCGAAATTGTGAATTGTTTTAACAGAACAGTTTAATATGGTGACTTGTAATCGCAATAACAGAATAGCTTCATAGCAAATAGTAGCAGGTATGATAAACACGTATATGCGATTTTTACTCATGGCGATTTTTACTTTTAAGTGCGAAGCTCTTAAGAATTATGGCACGAGATTAGAAGTAAAGCATTGCATATGTTTAAAGTGGCATATGAAAAATGTAATATTTTTAAATCAAAAAAACACCGTTAACAAATTTAGCGAAACAAATGCGAAATAAACATCCTACACTCAAACTTTATTGGCGAGGACACCATTTACGCGGTTATAGCCGAGTTTACAATAGCGCGCCAGTTGTTCTTTCTTCTCACTGTTTGGCGCCAATTTGCGATTCCAAGTGTGGCCAGGTCGTTCTTCACCTAGTCATTCAAGTGGGGTGGAGTTCATCTTCTTCCACTGTTTCTCCCGAGCAGTACCACGTCGAACTCTCTCATAGCCGGAGCGTCTTCATTCATTCGGATGACATCACCTAGCCAGGGGGTCTGACTTTTATTCGTTGAACTATGTGAAGTAAATGCTATCGTATATCTCGTACAGCTCATCGTTCCATCGATTGCGGTATTCGCCGTTGCCAATGCGTAAAATACCAGCAATGTTCCGTACAGCTTTTCTCTTGAAAGCTCGTAACAGCGACTCTTATGGTCCATGCCTTGTAGAGTTTAGTATTTGTTCGCCGGAAGAGGACTTTACTTCTCAATTGCATACACAGTTCGAGATAGCACCTGTCAGCAAGGGTTATTCTGCCTAGGATTTCGATGGTGACGTTGTTGTTGGTGTTAATGTTGCTTCAAGAAAAAAGAAATTATCTACTCCTTGAAGTTACGATGCTCAACAGTGACGTGGGAGTCAAGTCGCGAGTGTGATGACTATTTGCCTAATGACAGGAGATATTTCGTCGTAGTTCGATTCGCTTTTTCATCCAGTCGGATCTTCTGAAATAATTTTCTACTGTACATTGAAAAAACCGCCACGTCTGAAACCTGGTTTTGTATCGAACGTCTCGGAGAGGTCCCTCAAAATATCTACAGAGCTTTTGTGATGCGTTGTATCGATTCTCTTATACGGGTCTTTTACAAGATTTGGCGTGTGGTGAACCTCTCGTCGGTTGTGGTTTTTCCAGGTCTCAAGGCACACTGATAAGGTATAACCGATAGAACCTTATTGGCGATGTTTATGAGACTTATCCCATGGTAGTTAGATTTTGGGGTCCCTTTTTTGTATAGGGCAGAGCACACTTAAATACGACCATATTCTACAAGGCTTATGCATGCTCCTTATCAGTTCTTAGCCGCCGTATTTGAATAGCTCGGTCGGCAATCCACCGGCCCCCGCCGCTTTGTGCTCTTCATACGGGTAATTGTTATTCGAACTTCTTCATGGTATCGCAATTGAATGCCAGCTCCAGTGGCATCGATTGGGGAATCGAATTTGAAATCTTCTAGAACTGTTACTAGTTCATCTCTAGGGTTCTACTAGAGAATCATTCGGTCTTTAATCTTTCTTAGTCGCCGCATCTTTTCGTAGAACTTTCAAGCATTACCCCTGTGGGACAGCTTGTGAAATTTTTCTTCCTAACATGTTTCGGCCTCTCTGTTTATTTTTGTCTCTCTTCACTTACAACTCTCGGTATCTATCCCATCCCGCACGCGTTCTGGTCAATTGTAACGTTGTGAGGTAGGTAGTCTGTTTTCTCGTACCAGCTGTTCTTTTGCTTTTTGCCGGCCGATAGTTTCCTTATACCGAGTTGCTGATGAGTGCTCTGAGAGTGCAGGAGATCGCGTAGAAAGTCGTTCGGATGACTGTTGTGGTTTCGGCATCTCGATGTTGACACATTTGGGGATTTTTCAGCATGGAGGGAGAATTTACCGACTGTTGTGCCAAAGACATCTTCTTTGCCCACTTCGCTTTGATGCGGATTGTGGATAGACGTTCATCCACTGTCGCAAATTCCGGAAGTACATACTCGTTGCAGTTCTATTCCCGTTCATCGCACTTCTTGGACGGCGATGATATCAACCTTTAGTCTTACGAGGAAATCAACCAGCTGGGCAGCCGCACCTTCCCAATTAAAGGACCGGACATTTCAAGTGCATGCCATTAAATCGTAATCGTTCATGCGTTTGCATCCAAAGGGTCCCAAACCAGGTGCAAAACCCTTTGGAGGGATGGTTCACCTAGTAACTTTATGATGTTCCTTGGCAACTTAGAAGATATTTGGTCTAAGACCAGAAGTGATGAGCTGCTTTAAACACATGTAAAAGAATCATACTACCACCCAATATTTTCTATAATCTCTTGAACCATGAAAGAGCCAAAATGCTAATATCTTTAAATGCAAATGTTAAAAACATGTTTTTGTTATATAAGTTTAGTCGTTTTAATAAGTAATCAGAAGAAATTAGTACTCCTAAATTATATCGTTCGATTAAATTTAATTTAATTATAATTTAATTATAATTATTGTTAAAACTAGATATGAAAGCTAAGCTTAATATCGCAGTTCAGTTAATTTTGACAATTTATCGTCAATACGGTTTCGTCCCCGTATTCACGTTCTCCTTTTAATGAAGTTGGAAGGAACTCCAAAATTATGAGAACACCTCTTAATGGAAAAAGTGAGATATAAACCGCTGCTGGATCAACAAAGAAATGCTAAAATGTCAACAATATAGCTAGAGGTGCCAAACTCTTTGATGAAACGCCAATTAATAAAACTACCCAAATTTTTAACCGGCTGGGTAGTAAAATAAAAGAACTGGATAATATGATGGCTTGCCAAAGGCATATAAACCAAGCAATGCGCGACTAAGTTAGTAACATTGCAGTGCTTCATGCTGAGAATTACGGAAACCTACCCAAAAGGTTTATGCTAGGGAAATCGTCCCAGGTTTCTCCAAAGAGTAAGTATGTAAATACACCGTAAAGGCTACGTGAGACAATAGGTTTTTTACCACCTACGAAAAAACCGAAAAATATAAATAAAGCGGAACAGCCCACCTACAGCTAGACAGCGAAATTAATTCAAGCCTATAAAATCTTGGCTATACCAGCGCATGCGATACTTGGGTGGACGTTGTTAAGAAGCGAAGACCGCTCGAAAATAAAATAGGATCGAGGCCAGACGCAATCATTCTTATGAAAAAGGATAGTGCGGATATTCTCCTGAAAGTAGGAGGTGATAGCGTTTTGGAAGAATTGGGCTCAAGTATCACGTATATAAGGAAAACGTTGAAAGGAGACCTGTTATTAGGGCTGAAAAACGAAGCGGATAAGAAAAGTGCCTTAGAGGGAATGCCCGGTAAAATGGCTGTGACACCCAAAACCCACAACATTACGATTATATGCACGGATCTGGATGAATTAACAACCCCAGAAGAGATTTGAGAGGCATTGACAAAAGAGTGCGAAGTAGAAATCCTAGGGAAAATAAATATTAAGAGCAAGCGAAGAACCCGAAGCGGTACTCAAATATCTCATCTATGACTACGCGCCCAGGATGCCAAGGCTGCGCATAAGGCGAGATCCATCTGCTGCCTCTGAGAATACTCCCCTATTCCCCGTTGCTTTAGGTGCTCCCGTTACACGTTGTGTGCCGAAGTCATCCACTAACACGCTTTGCAAAGGAACACACTCTGCTTTGAGTACTACTTGCCCTATGTATTTGGAGATGGCGAAATCTTTAGGAAAGTGAAGATATTGCCATTAAATCTAAATCATTGCGATGCAGCATAAGATCTGCTAAAGCAGACAGTATTTGAAAAAAAAAACATTCATGTCACTTTATTAAGCGAGCACTCCTCCCAGCATTCGAAAAGCACAGACATATCCGACAATTCTGTAATATATTCATGTAAAGAACAATCATTTATATATCGCTCCAGTATCACAACTGTTTCACATGGGCAAATATACGTGGCATATATTTTGTTAGTTGCTATGCTCCTCCCAGTGCCTCAATTAAATACTTTGAAGAATTGCTTATGGAACTACTTGCTTTTTAAACAGAGGCAAACACCAATTATAATCGCAAGCAACTTCAATGCATGGTCGATCGCTTGATTTAATAGGCGCACAAACTATCGTGGGCGTTTAATACTTGAATTCCTCGGCCAAACGAATCTTACGATCCTGAATAGGCAGTAGGCAAAGACAATAATGTAACAATAACCACTATAAATTATAACTGAATACAAAAATCTCATTTAAAAAACTGACTTCTTAGGTTGTTACCATGCTTAACGGCACCTACGGTGGACATCTACGAATATAAAAGCCCATTAGTCACAATAAAATAGGGAATAGCGAAAATTTCGAACGGGTACTACAAAATTATACACAGCATTGACTTAGACGATTACGAACCTTTGCCACGACAGTCGGGTCTACGTAACCGGAACGGACCCCGATTTTTGTCCAGCCAAGGACTGTCAACTCGGCATAATTCTGCCGTTACAACAACAACAACAACAACTATTACGAACATATTCTCAATGGCATTAGGCATATTGTTCGGTATCAAATCATAAAAAGAAGGCCTCTATTTACACAACTGGAGTACTATATAACACAAATTAAAACCTTCTAGATCAACTAAAGACAAGAAACGTGAAAGTTAGTAAACACTCAATTAATGGATGAGTTTAGCCTGGAAATGGCTCGCGGGTAATCCTTGTGCAACCGACAAAATATTGACACCAACTAGTGACTTAACAGAAAATAATAATAAACAATATATAATCAACAATCACTTGATCAAAGTTGCTAACTAAGTACTTAACAGCTATAATAAAACATTGGACAAAATATTAATAAGTTAGACTTAATAAAATATGAAATTTTTCAAATAGTTCTGGCTAAGTAAATCAAGCATCTCTAATATTATTTCCCAAACCGCGACCTTACCTTATAAAAATGAATTGGCAGCATTGAGATATTCAGAGCTGTCAATGATAGTAAATAACTCACTTTTTTTATACGTCATATCCTTATCAAAAATTGAGGATACTCTATATAACAATATTCTTATCCGGTCAACAAGAAAAAGCAACGAATAAATCTTTCCTTCATTTCATAAGAAGAGAAATTTGGCATTCAAGAAAAATGCTTGATCATCATTGATCTAACAATATGTAAAAGAAAAAACTGTAATAGAATTACTATTAACCTATAATAGAATTACTCGCAGAAGGAACACTGTTTGTATCAATTTTTAAAAGAAACTTAACGCTTAACAATGTAACACAAATCCTGAAAATGTATTGTAAATTTTTTTAACGAAACTATCACTGTAGGGAACATAAACTACACAATTTGGCACACAACTTCGCACCAAATCTTACCTCCTATATTTAAAAAAATCTAACTGAAAAAGAGATTAAGTTATATTTATAATACCTTCATCAACTTCACCTGACGAACGTCAAAAAATTAGATTACATTTCATCCAAGTATATCATGTCAATAAGTTACAGTTTCTCAGCAATATTTCTTAGGCTAGCCTTTTAGTTTTAGAAAAGGTTAATACACCGCTAAAAGCTTCAATTTATTCCTCCAATAATAGATATTCAACCAATTGACCAAAATTGCCCTCAACTTTATCAGCGAGACGCTGATACTTAAGAGGGGAGTTAGCATAGTCAGCAATCACGCCGTTATTGCGAATGGAAGTGATCGAAAAAAATAAGTAAATAACAACAACCGAAAATTGTAAATTTGGCAATGTAAGCTAAAATATATTTTGTATTATATTTAAGCTATAGTCATGTAAGCAAAAATGTGTTACTTATAAGAGAATATTGTAAGCAAAATTATAACATAAAATGCAGAATTAAATAAATCAACCAGGTTCAGTTGAATACGAGAATTCAAAGTGCTTTCATTATTTACCAAGCGACTGCGACCGGTAACTTATATTTTTTTTTGCTGGCTTATTCGTATGCCTTCGTAGGTACACTCGTAAGTACAGGGGTCAATACTTTCTATATGTCTGGGATAGAATGCAGACCTGCTTGTTTTTGGTTTGCAAAATACAAGGGGTATTGCTTGGAAAAATTTGCAAATATGCTGTTTTTAAATATATATTTTTTTTTGTACCGGAACGCTTATATATTATGCAAAAACGTTATTCAATGTTTAACTTCGTATAATATAATACGGAGTTGTTATTAGTTACTATGTTTAAATTTATTATTTCTTTTATTTCTCTTCTTGTCCTTGTGTATTGTGCTTGTGTATTTTAAGTATACTTTTACTTTTTACGTACATGGATTTATACACATATATTCATATAATTATATTTATGTTGTTTTTGTTTTAAAACTGAATTTTGATTGTGTATGTGTATATTTCTTTTTATCTTTTTTTTATTGTATTTTAAAAAGGTGGATGTTTGCAAAATATATAAAAGTTAGTTAAATAACATGCCATTTTCAACTATGATGGATAGAATAAAATACAAAATTACTTATTTTAATTTCAAACGGAACTATCTCGAAAGCCATGTGTCAGCGGCGACCATATAATATTCTTTCTTAATGTGAAGAACCACCAGTTTGACTCTTCTTTGCAGTGGATTTGCAGCAAACAACTGTGTTGGGCCAAATAAATTTGCTACTGTATGCTACCGACGATTTTGTTTTGTTCTGGCATAAGTCTGACCGATTAGACAAATTTGCGACATCACACTATCAATTTCATTTATTACCTTGGTATGATTCTTCTCAACTTTGCTGTGATTTAGTAGACAACCATTTTTCCCGTTATGTATTATATGACAAACTCAATTTCCTTCAGCAAACCGCTAAGTGACTTAGATAGCGTTCACTTCATTACTTATAATTTGCGTACATCGTTTCACAATACCATGAATTTCTCTCACTTCGTATTTTAGAACACCCTAGGTTTCCTTGGGATTGCGGTAATTCCAAACTTTCATTTCATCTACAACCGAAATTACCAAAAATTACTCTGACTGAAGTTTCACATACAGTAGACTATCATTACGTTATCTATTGTTAAGATCATTGCGTCGTTTTGAGAGTCAACCACTGATGATGTTTTTGTTATATTTGTTATATTTGAAATTGATCACTTTTTTACACGGTTTTTTGCACATCTTTTATTCACATTTTTTACACGGTTTTAGTTTTTTTTCATTTTAGTTCTGTACTTTTTTTACAATATGCTTTAAATTCCATCCGTAATTCAGATTCATTTTAGAACATGCTATCGTAATACGAGCTAAAAACTGCAACGGAACTAGAAAATCATGTCTTCAACTTGATTCCAATGAGTTTCTGATTCTGATCTAATTTTTTACACGACTTTTTTATACACGACGAGTAATTTATTGTCCCAGTTAACCGTGCAAAAAGGAGATCAAGTGTAAATTGTGTTTCGCTATAATTGGTAGTAGTTTTGTTAATTGTAAAGCAAGAAAATTTTTTTGTAAGAATATGTTGTTTCGTTTTCCTTTTGATGGTTGTTATTTGTTTCAAAAGATGAGTGATTACCGTAACAATTAATGGAAATCGAATGGGCGGCTTAAGTCGCAAGCAAAGGCTTTACTAGATAGTTTTGTTATATGACCCAAAAGCAGCTTTCGCACCTCATGGTGTTATGATAGTATGGCCTTATCTCTTAGTTGTTCAATTGTTTCAGGTAGGAGATATTTCTCAAAGGTAAAAAGAATGGCTCTAATAGGTAGAGGCTTTCGGTGTCTGTATTTAGGATATTTGAAAATTTCCTTTTCTTTTAAACGTTCAATGATTTCATCTTCTGGGATTTCATTAAGGAATGGTTCGCAAATTGTTCCTTTTGTGTAGTTAAGGTTGTTGCGATCGCATATGTCATGCAATGTTTTTGTTGTTATGAACTTATAGCAATGTTGTTGTGTTTTACTAGTAGTAATAGGTACTAGTTTTCCGTCTTAATGTTCCGATATATTAAATACTTCACCGCTAATATTTGTGCACAGCAAATCACGCACATATATTTGTTTATGGGTTTCTGAGAAATCGTTGCACCTAACAGGACAAAACTATTGAGTGTCCCCTGGACCCATATCTCTTGTAGTTTCTTCTTCTTTACTGGCGTAGAAACCGCTCACGCGGTTATAGCCGAGTTAACAACAGCACGCCAGTCGTTTCTTCTTGTCGCAAGGTGGCGTAAATTGGAGATTTCTAGCGAAGCCAAGTCTTTCTCCACCTCGTCCTTCCAGAGTTTTGTTTTTATTCGCCGAGATTTTACTCTAATTGTCTACTTAATCCGAGGTAGAACCTGTTAGCAAGAGATATTCTGCGTTGGATTTCCAGGCTGACGTTGTTGTATGTGTTGATGATGGCTCCTAGACAGATGAAATTATCTACAACTTCGATGTTATGACTGTTAACAGGGACGTGGGTGATTAGTCGCGAGAACGACGACTTTTTGTTGTATGACGATGATGAATATTTCGTCTTGTTCTCGTTCAGCACCACACTCTTTTGATTCGGTGGATTATCTATTCTGGAGAAAGCAGAACTGACAGTGCCATTGTTAAGCATACGCCAGCAGCTGTACACTTTTATAGAAGATGGTACCTTCTCGGTTTAGTTGTGCAGCTCGAATTATTTTCTCCAGAAGTAGATTGAAAAAGTCACACGAAAGAGAGTCGCCTTGTCTGAAACCTCGTTTGGTATCGAACTACGCGAAGAGGTCCTTCATGACGGAGCTTTTGGTGTTTCTTAACGTCTACTTATACAGCCCTATTAATTTTACGGGGATACCAAGATTTAGTGCATGGTGAATATCTGGTCAGTTGTTGATTTGCCAAGTCTAAAGCCACACTGATAAGGCCCAATCAACTTGTTGACGTTGGGCTTTAACTTTTCACACAATATGCTGGATAGAATCTTATACGCGATGTTGAGGAGGTTTATCCCACGGTAGTTGGCGCAGATTGTAGGGTCTCCCTTTTTGTGTATTGGGCAATGCACACTTAAATTATAATTCGTCAGACCGTATTCTACAAAGGAGCTGATGCATGTTCCTTATTAGTTCTTCGCCGACGTATTTAGATAGCCCGCAATCCACCGGCCAAGCCGCTTTGTTGTTCTTAAGATGAGTTAAGTTTTTTATGAGTGCCCTCAGAGAGCAGGAGTACAAGTTGAGTACAAAATCGGTCGGCCGTCTGTTGTGATTGCAGCTTCTGGACGTCGAACCTTGTGTTTGTTGACGTGCGTTTTTTGCTGCACTGAGGCGGATGTAAATCTTTGCTACAAGATTAGTGGTCCGAGTCCATGTTAGGACCTCGGAGCATACGCACATTTAAAACACTGGAGACGTGTCTTCCGTCTGTCACAACATGGTCGATATGGTAGGTGGTTTTTCGATTCAGAAACAGCCAAGTAACTTGGTGAATTTTTCTATGCTGGAATCTAGTAACCTATTTTCGGCCCTGGCGAAGTCGATCAGCCTCAACCCATTTGGGGATGTTTCGTCATGGAGGCTGAATTTACCGACCATAGTGGCAAACCTTCTATGCCCAATCTGTCGTTAAAGTCGCCAAGCACGATTTTGATATCGTGGTGGGGGCAGCTCTCATAGGTGCGCCCCAAGCGCTCATAGGAGGCATCTTTGGTCACATCGTCCTTCCCTCCTGTCGAGCGTGAAAAACTTTGATGTGGATTGTGGTAAGGCGTTCATCCACTTTGTTGTATGACATCAACCAGCTGAGCAGCGGCATCTTCCCAATTAAGGGACCGGACATTCCAGGTGTATGCCCTCAAATCATAATCCTTATTCCGTTGCCATGGTCGTCATCAAAAAGGGGGTATCTCATCCGAGGCAGTTGGTATCTTTTCATTGAGGGCGTTTTTTAAGTGGCGGGTCCTAAACCCAGCGCATCCTCTGTAGAGTATGTTTCGCCTTCTCGCTTTAGCTCGCCTTCAAACGGATATTCTTAGGCATCACAGAGGATACTTGGTCAATGACCGGAAGTCGTGAGTTGCTTGATCCATATGTAAAAGAATCGTTTCTGTCCACTCCAAAGTGAATGGCGATCACAGACCTTTCTTCATTTGTGTGAACTCCATCTTCCTCTCTTTTAGTTCACTTTACTATAATATAAACATTATATATTTATATATTTAGGCAAAAGCCAAACAAGATTTTCCGTTTTGTGCAGGTTTGAATTACAAGATTCGTCTGTAATAAGCGGATCTAGAAACATTGCTCTTATTCCTCCTATTTTTGTTTTAAGATACTGAAAGCTTATGTATATCACAAATCATAGATGAATCACTTTCGTTTAATTTAAATTTTTGAAAGAAATTATAATTCGTGTAAACAAATAGCATTGACGATATCGATTTTAGCCTTTTAATGAGGTATCTGCATAATCGGCGTTAAAATTATTAAAGTTTCAAGCCAATATAAACGGCATAAAATTGACTGGAATGAAACACTTCCTTGCGTATGGCTACTGACGTAAGTATACTTGAAAACGCAGATAATAACCCTGGTTTACTTTAAAGAAACTTCGTAATATCGAAAATAATAGGGCCATTGAAATCTAAAAACCATAAATTCGGTTTGAAAAATTATTTTTATTTATTTTAAATTACAAAATAAGTGAAAATAATCATAAGTTTAGGACCAATTCATTTTTGCCCGATATGTTCTTTTGCCTTAATTGTGGCCTTCAGACAGTCAAAAAACGAATTGCAAGCTGCCCGAATGTGACTTCTCGATGTTTTGCCCAATCATGGACAATGGCTTTCTTCAGCATCTCGAGACTGGTGTATTTAGAGAATAATCCATTGAACTCGCATATGGTGAATTCTAGAGCAATTGTGTGGTCGTAATGAACTTCGGAACGTAGTTTTTCAGCCATCCTTTGTTCACTCGCGCTTTGAGACGGTGCTGGGTCTTGTTGAAACGTCCATGGTTTGCGACCTAAATGTTTGTTCGCCCACGGCTTCAAAGCAGCCTCCAGAACACTTTCCCTATAATATGTGGCATTTACTTTGACGCCAGGCTCGATGAAAACAATTGGACCACCTATCGTTTTGAGAGTTTAAGAGTTGCTCAATGGGAAAAAAATTTTCGTCAGAAAACACAATGTTCGGAATTTGACAGCTTTCGGCAGCTCAAGTTTTACTTGTTGCTGCATCGGTATGAGATCATGGACCTTTTGGAACTTGTAAGGCTTGACCTTGAGCTCATTTTTCAATATTCGTCGGATGCTGCGGTCGGATATTTTCAGTTCTTTAGCCATTTGATTGTGACTTCCTCGTGGATTTTGCTCATCTCTCGTGACGTTACAGTCTTTCGATGACCACCTCCATGACCTTTTCCGATGCTACCAGTATCATTGTAACGAGTGATGGTGCGATAAACAAAAACTTTATTCACATTAAGGTATTTGAGCTCGCGAACAATTGCTGGCTGTGATTTGCAGCTAAACAGCAAGCAATCACACTATTACGTTTGAATCCCCCCGCTGATCACTTTGTTTGCGTTCACTTTTGGGAAAACGCGTTTGTACAGTTGTGAACAATACTCCGAACTGTCATATCATGTCAAATGTCAGCATATTTATAAACAGCTGTTTGCAGTGCGACAGCTGCGCGAAGAATCTGAAGTTGGCACTTCGGGTGCCGGACCCTGTATAAAAAAGTATATTCCAACTATTGTTAACTACTTAACTACGACCTGAACGATTAGATAGATTGATTTGAAGCATAGGCTTGTGATCAAGGTATTATCTTACCTGAGTGTGTAGTAGTGAGATTTTGCAGAAATGGATAATTCCAAGGCTACCAACGTCCCGTTTAAACTCTCCTCCCGCCATAATAAGTTGATGTGGTAGGTGTAAATTGAAATACATCATAATGCTCAAGGAGCTTGGCCTATGAAGAGGTCCGGTAAAGAACACACCAAAATGCTCTCCTCCTTTATCTTCATTCTTGAAAACTCAGATATCGATGAGGAAGAAGCTGAGGAAGCTTTTCACACGGATGGGTCGCAGTTAGGAGCAAGTTAAGGAGTGTATGTTTTTATTAAAAAAATAACACCGGAATTGATGGCAACTGCAAAGCCGTCAGAGGCCCCCACTTATTTTAGATTTACAAGGTACTTTACTAAGCAGGACTTTTTGAATCTAGCGCCCCCTTGTGGCGCCACCTTTATGTCGACTGGTGCGTTAGAATCTGCTATTTTTATCGATTGTCGAACAAAGAGTCAACGTTAAATTTTGTTTTAGAATTGATAAAACTCTTAACGAAACGTTTCAATTGATGAAACAAGTTTATGGCGATGATTGCCTATCCCGTAGCAGAGTAAAGGAGAGGTTTCAAGGTTTTCAAAGTGATCGTGTGGAAACAAATGACAATCAACATTTGGTTCAATCAAAATCACCATCGAAACTGCGTGAATTCATCAAAAATCAGCCGAAATCATCTTTGAAATTCATGGAAATGGTATAGAACATCTCCAAAACATCGATTTATCGCCTTTTGACTGAACATTTGGGCTTACGAAAGGTGTGTGCACGATTTGTTCTTCACAAATTGACTGACGACCAAAAATTGCTCAGAATCCAACATTCGAAGGACATCATTATAAACGTCATTGACCAAAAATTACATTTTAATCATTAACCACTTCCCGTATTCGCCTGATATGGCAACGTGCGACTTTCTTTTCGGAAAAATGCTTAATTTTCGGAAAAATGCAAAACGGCATTCTGTCGGCCACACCGGCCACCAAACTAAAACACTCATTCGACATGCTTTTGGACCTTGCAAAAATCTGTATTGAAGCAGAAGGAGACTATTTTGAATAAAATAAATTGATCTTGGGGAAAAAATCATTTTTTTTGTTTTTTTTAAGTCTTGTTTTCTTTGGAATTCAACTTGTATTAATACATCAATATACATTGCTAATTCTTTAGAAATATGGCTTCAAGAGAATGTAACCAATTCACCCGCAAAACGTGAAAAATGTTCGCGATTAGTCACAAAGGATATATTCCTTTCAGTCATTCACTTAACTGTCAAACACGTTATCAATAGATAAATGCAACTACATATAAATATTTTCCTGTAACATTATTCTATTCAATTTTATTTCTCATTCACCTTCGAACTGTCATCGTAACCGGTTGCTTTTCGCTCTTYRCTTATTGAGTTTGTTAAAACGGTATAACGGTTTGTTCTGCGTTTATATTACGCTCGTGCTTTGTTTGTGAATTAATTTTTTATTGTTTTATATCTTTTCAATCACT
>NW_017537146.1:141128-145272 GCF_001853355.1 Bactrocera latifrons
TAAAATAAAAAAAAAAAAACCCCTTAATAAATATTACTAATGGTAGCAGTTGCGCAAATATTTGAAAGTACCAAAATTGATATTATATGGTTTAACAATTCCGCAGTTTTGCTGAGGCTACATTTTTTCCAGTTTGTACAACTATATTTTTGAAGAATTGAATTTTTGTCATTAGTTCTTAATAATGTACATAAGACGAAGAATATCAACAATAATATTCTTCATCTATTTTTTTATTCAAAATATTAAAATATTTTTTTAAATTTTTATAATATTTTTTATTKGTTCTAGTGCTAAGTTAAAATATTTGCTTACATGTATTTGATAGTTCATTGTCTCGTCTGTCTTTATTAAGTGGTTGTGATTTATTTGTCTGTCATTGTAGTCTTCTGTTGTTATTGTTGTTCTAACGGTTATCAGTCCCCGTTAGGATGGTAAGGGTTATCCAGATTATCATCGACGTCTTCTAATGGTAGGACCAAAAAAGTGCTGTTTCGACGGGGTCGGACCAAAGGGAAAGGGAGTTAGATGAGTGAGGTTGGTGGGGCATGCAAAGAGGTGGCCATTGTCTTCCGGATCCTCATTGCATGCAAGATATATATTCAATATGTCGGGGTCTAATCTGAACAAGTAGGCGTTTAACCTGTTACAGTATCCAAAACAAAGCTGCGCGAGTCTCTATTCTATTTTCTGTTTGCTTTTGATATTAACTTCATTAATTCATGTCTTGCTTTGAATTCTGTTTATAATATGTCTTCATGATCCGTTTTTATTAGAAGAATATTTTTTGCTTCTTAATTAATTATATTTTCTATTTCTTCCAAATGTATGCTTTATTTTTTTAGATGAATATTATGTCTATGCCCTGACTACTTTTTACATCCTAAATGTATAAATCCTAATTGATATTATCAGTTCCGTAGTTATCAAAAATACTCCAATCATTGGTGTCCATATTAATATCATTAGTACCACTTGGAATATCTTAAAATTTAATTGGTTTTTAATATTAGAATGATGAACATTTTCGAGCTTCTCTTTCTTATGTGAATCTTCACTTTTTTTCATAACTTTCTAGTTACTTTTTTGCTTAATTTAATTATAACTTTACTATTTGCTGCCATCGCATTATTACATGAAAACTACGTTTTAATTTCTAATGACATTTTGTATTAATTGTTCTATTGAAAACTCTTTTTTAATTTTTACAAGATTTCAAAACTTTTCTGCAATGGTATTATGGAACCTTTCCATATACGAATTACCTGTGTGTCTATTAGGTTTTGTAAGGTGAATTTTAGCGTTAGAGTTATTTTATCCTTTCAGCTTTAACGCTTTCGATCCGAAAATACGTTGAAGTAAATAAAAAATATTTCGCATAGTAAAAATGGAGGGAGAGGTTGAGACAAATAAGTTCCGCAAAATATTTTTGGATGGGACATATTTAACCCGATCCGTACTTAATGCTCCCAAGCTAGTATTATACATATGTAATACAATGAACTTTTTCGGTAAACACAAGTGAAATACATATACCATGTTAGATTATAAAATAAAATAAATTTGAAATGAATGAAAATATTTGAAAATTAGTATTAATTTATGATAAGAAGAAAAACAATCTTTGCTGAGAGATTCTGCATAGTAATCTAAGTATATACAACAAGAGGGATAAGCCAACCTTTATTTTCCCAAGCCTTCCATGTCGGATCACTTCTRGATACTCTTCAACATCCGCGAGAAATTATCTCATATAGTATATCGAAACTCTAGAAGAACAACATGGGAAAAATTTACCAGTATAGCAACAAAATGCCTTGAAAAGGGAGGCAATAACAGTATTAGTAATCCTCAGGAACTGGATTCAGAAGTAGGGAAGTTGGAAAAAATCTTAACCACAACTTTCAATAAATCCACACCTCTAACAGTACTGAAAAAGATAAAGGGTCTTCCTTAGTGGAGCAGCGAGCTCAATAATTTGAGAACACAACTAAAGAAGGCTTTCAATGAGAGTTTTAGAACCAAAAGCAGTCAGGAAAGCTAAAAACGACTCATGGCGATCTTTCTACACATTGATAGAAAGTTGCAGTGAATCCATAAGGCTGAGCAAAATGCTATCCAAAGATCATACCAATGCTGCCTACATTAGGGCGGAGGGAAATGATTGGACCTCCTTGGCAAAAGAGTTTCTGGAGGTACTTATTGCAAAGCAACTCCCCGGGAGTCAGCAAACACCTTTAACGAGGGTTCAACCAGAACCACCGATAAAGGCAGCTGATTATAAAGGCCAGATAGTAGACAAAAGCAAAATCAAATGTGCCATAAATAGTTTTGCACCATTTAAAGCGGGGGGTAATGACGACGGGATTATGCCCATAATGCTGCAAAAGCTGGTAGAACCAATGGTTCAAAGGCTCGAAGATATGTACAAAGCTAGCATTCAACTACCTTACATCTCAAGAAGTTGGAAAAGAATTAAAGTTGTGTGCCTTCCAAAACCAGGCAGAAGAACACACGAAACGCCAAGGATTTTAGACCTATAAGCCTCAGCTCCTTTATGCTGAAGGTGCTAATAGACTAATAGACTTACATGTAAGAACAATAAAGGCGGATAAGTCCCAAGATGCGTACATAAAGGGCCGATCAACCGAAACTGCCCTCCACGAGGTGATAAGTGTCATTGAAAAATCACTACACTACAAACAATATACTATGGCTGCTTTTCTAGACATAGAAGGGCCCTTCAATAATATAGAAGTAAATGCTATAATTCACTCTCCGACACATGGCGGTATAGGTGACACTGTGTGCAGATGGATACTATCGATGCTTGAGGACAGATATAATCTTTCATCAAACGGCGTTGCAACACAAACAAGTTATGTGAGTAGAGGGACGCCTCCCCACTTCTATGGGTTGTAGCGCTGAACGAAATACTGCTCCAACTAAACGGTGGAGGAGTGAAAGCAGTAGCATACGCAGACGATATAGTGTTGTTGGTATCAGGCATGTTTTCTTCAATAGTCAGCGAGATTATGGAAAGAGCACTACGAAGGTTAAACCTATGGGCCAAGAACAATGGACTCGGACACTACAACAATCACTCTATCCCCCACAACTAAATACTTGGGGGTGGAAATTGACACCAAACTGTCCTGGAAAATAAATAAAGGAAAAATAATAAATAAAGCATATATGGCCTACTATACTTGCAAAAGAATCGTCAGCAAGAATTGGGGCCTCAAACCAAGCATAATCACGTGGATGTATACGGCTGTCATAAGATCTATACTTACATATGAAGCTCTGATATGATGGCCAGCGCTAAAAAAACAATACAACATTAGAAAAAGAAATGGAATACAAAGAGCAGCATGTGCGGGTGTTACTGGTGCAATCAGATCATGGCGAACTGACGCAAGGAAACAATTTTCCACTTTCTCTGTGAATGGATTTCTACTAATAGCATATCAGACATAAGTAGCTTCATCAAAACCTCAAAATGGTTTGAGAGAAAAGGTGAAACGTGAGAGCAGATACAGAAGGTTCTCCGAATAGTTTATAAAAATGGCACATCAAGTGCTAATTGAGCCCGATAGACAACAGGGCTGTACACCTACCTACCTACCTACGCCTCTCCTTTTTTGTTCCGCGCAACTAGCACAACGCCTCCGATTGCGAATTTGTGCCGGTAGGTGCCCAGCGACTATTTTCCTTTTTCTACCAGATATATCACTTCGACCTACTTCTTTCCCTCTTCCATCATGTTTTCAGCCAAAACTATCTTAAAACAAATGAGTGGGCTTTGTCTTCGTCCCAGTTGTAAACTAATTATCCAAGAATTTCCAACAGATATCATAAGTAGGTTATAAAAAACTCTGGTATGCACTTTCCATCCTTGAATTTAAAAATAGAGATTTCAGGCAGTCCAACACGTCTTTAATATAAAATAATTTAGATGGTTCCTCTGACTTTACAGTAAGCTTTGTATTTTTATACAACGGTTTAGATTTGCAAAAAAAAATCTATTCGTTTGTTGGTACATTGCGTAATACGCATTGTAACAACTCACCTTCATCACCAGTAATAAGTCAAACAATGCATTTATTTGAATTAAGACTTTATTTCATTTAGACCAAAACAG
>NW_017537146.1:148112-151804 GCF_001853355.1 Bactrocera latifrons
GACTTTGGATGCATAATTTTTCTTTCTTTTTACCTTATCGGTTGTTTCATCATTCTGTTTCCGTTTACGAGCCCTTGTCTTACACATTTTTGCAAAATGTCCTATAAAGTTACACTTATTACATTTCACGTTTTTGGCTGGACACCCRGCGCTGCTACTCAAATGCCYCTTTCGACCACATCTACCACACTCTGTCTCCCTTTCCTTATTTGCGACGGCTTGTGTAATTTTGTTTACACTTTCAAATTGCGACGGCAATATCATAGTCTCTGATTGTGTTTTAATTTGCTCATATACCAAGCACATCTCAATTATTTCATYTAGAGAATGCTCCTTTTCTAATACACGTTTCTTAAGCTCAGTAGGTGCCCATGTGTCTATGAGCTTGTCTTTCAAGTTAATTTCAATTATTTCATTTTTTTTTCACCAAACTGGCACTTAGCGGCTTGGTTTCTTAGCCTAAGAATAAATTTATTCAAGTTTTCCCCCACCTCAGGTTTCAAAGATCGAAATAAGTGACGTTCAAAAGTGGAGTTCCTTTTTGGAGAGAAATATTGCTGCAATTTTTTTACTAAATGCTCAAACACATCTTTCTTCTCTTCAGGTTCTATAAGCGCGCCAGGTATATTGTAGATAACCTCTTGAAGCTGYATCCCTCCTAAATGCAACAGTTTATTCTTTCTTTTAATAGGATCTTTGATGTCCTCGGCTTCCAGGTWTAGATAAAAGGCCCGGTACCACTTCTCCCACTCCGAACGAACAAGTGCTTTATCAATTGCATTGCACAAAAATGGTGSTACGCCCGCTATGTTCATGATTTCAATTTACTTCGGATTGAATGCCTTTTGTTTTATCAAGTCGCAAATTTTCTTCTAATATTTGTTATCCAACTTTATTTTCTTTCAAAAATTGTGAACAAAAATTATTCCGAGACGATACCCCAGCTGATAGCAAACACGCGAAGAAATATGAACAAAATCAAGTGCCCTTTTGCCTCTGCAGTCCGTCGTGCAAAACATAACAAAGCGAGGTCGAGAAAACAAAATACGGCGAACTTGAAGTTTGTATACCAGTTTCTTTTGCATATTTTCTTTTGCTTATTCTGCTCGCCGACATACAATGTTATACGTTTACGCACACAAACGTACATTTGTATGTCAGTTGCTTTTGCTCGCCGGCATAACTTATGTATGCCAGTTGCTATGATCGTTGGTGTAATTTTTTCCGATTTGTATTGCTCACTGGCACATTTTGTGCGAGTTGCTTTTGTTTTCAATTATTTATTGTCGCTGCAATAAAAATTGTCTCAGTGAGCACGCCGACTTACAATTATGTATGCCAGTTGTTTCGGTCTCTGACCGTTGGTGTATTACACCAATTTTCGTGCTCTTCGTGCTCGCCGGCATATTTTATATATGCCAGTTGCTATTTCTTGCCACTTGTGCTTTTGGTTTTTTTTTTTCATTCAGCCCGCCGACGTACACTTATGTATGCTTTTTTTACATATACATATGTACATCAGTTGCTTCGGGCTTCGGCACATCCCATGCCAGCTTCGATTTACCTATTTCTTTTTCCTTTTAGATTTTCACAAATTTACCTCGTCGCCACTGTAACAACTCACCTTCATCACCAGTAATAAGTCAAACAATGCATTTATTTGAATTAAGACTTTATTTCATTTAGACCAAAACAGCCCTCCGCAACCGCGCCATTTTTATTTATCCCCGAGTCCTCAGGTGCTGCCAGATCTCCCGCGCTGCCAGATCTCCACACGCATCGTTTTAAAATGTTGTCCTATGTCTGGAGTTCGAAGGCTGCTCACAGTTTTTCTTGGAACAAAAGTCACAGTGGGTGGGTGCAGACCAAATAGTTGAGGTATTCTGAAAACTGTAAGCAGAGTTTAATTCTTGTAAGTTATTTTCTACATCCTCGTCTTAATGATCAATATGTTCAGCATTACTGCTTTCAGTAGTAGATTCCTCATGATCTGTAGGCTTATAACTATTCATCACTACTGACGCCCGAAAAGTCTTTACCCTAATCAGAAAACTCCAAGATATTATTAATTGCATTGCGATCTTTTGGTTTTGACATTGTTAGTCTGTACAAAAGTTATAAAATAATTAATTGATTTAAAATGTTGCCAATAAATGTGATCCTGACTGGGACATTTTTAGCCCAACAAGAATCCTAATGGGACACATATATCCCACAAACTTATACTTACCAATAATTACAAAAATACA
Source organism: Bactrocera latifrons (assembly GCF_001853355.1). Classification (NCBI taxonomy): domain Eukaryota; kingdom Metazoa; phylum Arthropoda; class Insecta; order Diptera; family Tephritidae; genus Bactrocera; species Bactrocera latifrons. The sequence goes on from NW_017537146.1 coordinate 150,362, forward strand.
ATAAAATATTAGTATTCACCAACTTTACTATATTTCAAGAACACTAACACAACGATGTCTTAAGGTTTCAGCCGATTTAGAAACTGTAAAGATAAAATTATCACAAAATTCAAACAGATTTTAAAACTTGTATATACGCCCGATTCCGGTACGGCTGGTGGAGGTCCTCCAGAGCAAAAAAATATTGTTCAAAAGTTGAAATATTTAAAATACGAGATTCCCCGATTTTTAATAAATTTTACGCTTACATTTTTAACTTGACACATTATTAGTTTTTCGTACAGAATTCCTTTCTGGATTGCTTCAAAAACAATAACCCTGAACTCCAACATAGGACTACCTATTTGTTGGAAATTGCCCTGGTCGGACCAACACCTGGACATCTTCAATTCTTTCGTATTGAACTCCTTTTTGCGTTGACGGTCTTTGATGGAGATTCAACAAAATAATGGTAATAATAATGGTTTTTTCGCGTTGAACTTCTTTTTGCGTTGACGGTCTACGGGCGCGCTTCAACAAAATATCTCTGGCCGATCCAATACCGAGATTTATCAAGATAATTCTGAAAGATTTTACACTACTCACTTATTTCACTTGCTTGCTTACAACCATTTTATTATTGCATGAATAAATGGATTTCAACGAAAGTCACATGTTGAATTAAAGTTATTTTTTCACTATTTAATACAAAACAAATGTGTAGAAACGATATAAAAGTTAAAAATATAAACAAGCATTTTAAATAGTTAATTTTTTGAACTTTAAATACAAATTCTGAAAAACCTTTTTTTAACCTTTTACTGATATTCGTACTTCAAATTTTCGCCACATTCTATGAGTCTTAAAAGATAAATCATAGCATGCATTTCTCACAGTTCCCTTTTCAGGACCTTGGACCCTTTTTCATCGTTTTTCTCGGTATAACATTTTTTTCGAGACTCAGATTAATATGCAACCGAGCCTCACTGTCTAATATATGTAGCTTTTTCCATAGTTTTAATGTTGTATCGGTATATGAACAATCCGATTTTATTGATTTTTATCAGCAACCCTCCGAAAATGTCTGAGGTTCAGTTAAACCATTTCTCCTTGTTATCTATCTATCTAGATATATGATTTATATTTTGCTGATACCCAACACTAATTAGTTTTATTATTATTTTATTATTATTATTGTCARTTTACTTAGTAAGTAAATTACAAAAATAAACTTAATACTAAGGTGCTAGCACAGAAAGCTCCATCGACCGGTGGTATATTAGACGTATGATTTAACTACGTATATTTCAAACGTCGTACAGAATGTTACTAAGTCTTAAGATATTCATTAAACTATATACATTTTGTTTAGTAATTATTTTAAGTAGTTCTGGCATTCGGGGTAAGTTCAGCTGTTCTTGTACTTGTTTTATTTTGTGGCATTCTTCGGTTATATGTTGTATG
>NW_017537146.1:152279-162674 GCF_001853355.1 Bactrocera latifrons
GTCTGTGCAGATGATGTGTTTGCCTTTTTGGGTTTTAAATATTTTTATGGCGGATAATATGGCTTCCGATTCCGCTGTGAATATGGAGCAATATTCCTCGAGTCTTGAGAGTCGAAGCGTTTGGTGGTTATTGTCTATTATTGCATAACTGATTCCTGTGTGTGTTTTTTGCTCCGTCGGTGTAGTGAAATTTCCAGTTTTTATTTTGTAGTTCATTTTGTATTTCCAGGAATAACTGGATGTAAACTGTTGCACTTGTATTGTCTTTTTTTTTTGTTGGTTAGATTTTTAATTATACTTGCTTTACTGAAACTCCACGGGGGGTTTTTGGGTGTGTATAATAGTTTTTGTTGTAGTGTAATTCCATTGTTTGTCGCGAAGTTTATGATTTTGTGGATGACAGTTGGAGACTTGTCATTAGATTGTTTTTGTATTTTTTTGAAGTTGTAGAAGTGAGGTCGTTCCATCACGTTGATTATTTTGTAGTATAGTTTCGCTGTGACTTCTTCAATTCGTTGCTCTAAGCTAATTAGTTATTTTTATCTTGACCAAGAAAAAATACTTTAAAAGCATTAAAAGATATGATAAGAATACTGGGAATTTTTTAATTTGTTGTTTTAACATTCAAATTGAACTCAATTCTTTCAAGCTTACCACCTACGTCACGTCAAAAATTTATTGTTATTCATTATAAATATTATACCCAGATTTCGCCTTGACTTTCTTTAACAGACTCTAGTTGTAACGGACCTACATACATATAATATGTGTTACATTACGTGAAATACTTGGTATAAAAGAAACAAATATGAAAGGGCTAACTTCGGGTGTTACCAACCTTTGCACCTTCCAAAGAACACAGGAGGGTATTTCCAAAATTTGATATGAAAAAAGGTTGCGAAATAATTCACCATTCATTTATCGACAAAAAACTGAATGGATGTATTGCAAAGCGTCAACAAAAATATCGGAATGTAATTTTACGGATGTTAGGTTTGAACCATTGTCTATATATATATTTATCAGCTTGATGGCTTAGTCGCAATTTAAAAAAAAAACATATCTGCTTAATGCTACAGTTTAAAGTCAGCTGGAAAGTCGGGAATCTTCTGATGTTTTAGTAGGTATATGCAAGAAAGGGGTAAGATTGAATTGACTCTGTTTTATCTATATTTGTCATAATCACAAATTATTTACAGAAAAAGATGATCTGATGGCGCTGCGGGAAGTGTTGATCCAATTGAACATATTTTAAACAATGTAAAATGTTATTATCAGGAAAATATTTACCGACATTTCCGATAAAAACTTCGCAACTGGAACTGGAGTTCACATATTCATTATCTGGCGCCTTGAACAGTTCTAACTCGATTTTAACAACCTTTGATCGCAAGGTAGCACACTTGGGAGCCACTATTCATGCTAAATTCTATCTCGATGTATCCATGGATGCTTCATTAGAATACTGTAAAAAAAGAACCAGGTGGAATTTAAAATTTTGATATATGGGAAGTAGTTTTTTCTCTATTTCGCCCATTTTGACAACATGACAAGGGAATATCCAGATAATATTACCTACTAAATTTGATAGAAATTGGTGAAGTAGGTACTGAGATATGACACCCTTACTTATTGATTTATGGCGCAGTTGCTAATTTTTAACAAAACAGTTAAATGGTGAATGGGCGAGGTTATCATTCGATTTCATCTATTTTTACACCCTGATACCCCTCTCTAATGCCGTTCGTTGTGCCAAATTCTAATCTTGTATCGTATTGTGGAGTTTAGATATGGCTACTTTAATTGATTTTCAACTCGTCTKGTCATCCTGATCATTTATATGTATACATTTGGGATTAAGGTTTTAAAGGCAAAAAAGGATATCTTTGTGTTTTTTTTTGCGGCGATATCAGTAATATAATTTTATTCAATTTAATGACATATTGTTGTATAACTTTTGAAGTGTATTAGAAAAAAATTTAAAATATTAATAAATAAGCCTATAATGGTGAATCTCCAGGAGCGGCTTGAAAAAAAGTGGTTTAGAGGTGAACATTATAGCTCGTTACCGGATCATCTGAAACAAAAAAATTCAATTAATTAATGTAGAGTAGTTTAAATATAATAATAATAATAATAATGAGATTGAGATTTTTCCTCCGAAAATTGCAAATGTCTAAAATGAATAGAAGGAATTAAATTATTTTGTGTTTGTATTTGTTAAGGTATCTTCATTGAATTTTAAAATGTTGATATACGTGTGAAGTAATAATACGAAATTTAAACATTAACTAATTGTTGTTAACTTACATTCTCCCATTTTATTGTAAATATCATCAGGTTAGATTCAATCCAGACCTAACCCCTGCACAACAGACTCACCTTAATGATTTATGCTCTGAATTAAACACTCAACAAGAATGGTGACACAAGTAAAACCGTTAAGTATATCGATGACATACCGCAGATAGTTAACAAAAATTTTCGCCCACTCAGTGAAAAGGAAGAAACCCGAAGCTCTTCAAGTGTACTATCAAAACACGCGGTGGCTCCGAACAAAACTAAATAAATAAATCACAGCGTCTGCTGTCAGTAATATCGACCTCATTTGTATTACTGAATCATGGTTACACCTATCGATTCACGACGGCGAACTAATCGACAGCAGTTACACAATTTTTAGGCACGAAAGGGATCCACTTTTTTCCGGTCTAGAACGAGGTGTTGGAGTATTCATCACAGTCAAACGCTACCTTCACGCTGAACTAATTCTAATAGATCAACATAACCTTGAGGTCGTCTTCGTCAACGTAAAAGGCACTTCCCATGATATTATTGTTGGCTATGTCTACATGCCACCTCTCTCAGACTTTGATTCCTATACTAATCTACTCACTCTGCTCTCTTTTATAAATGATAAATTTAAAAATTCTAAACTATTAATTGTAGGCGACTTCAATTTGCCTAGTAGTGTCCCCCGTGCGGACTGTGAAAGGATTCTCCACGATGGTTTAGCTTTACTTGATTGCACTCAAGTATACTCCACAAGCAACTATAATAACACTTTTATTGATCTGTGTTACCGTAATATTGAAATTAGTGTTGATAAAACCCTACAATTTGTTGAAGAGGACAAATATCATCCGGCTCTCTCTATCAGTCTCAATTTTCGACCTAATCTTACATCACCAGAGTTCAACTACATACTCCTTTAAGAAAGCCGATTATCATAATCTCAACGTTTTTATCACTAGGTTAACTGGGTAGAAATGTATGAAACAGACACTATCGACAATGAAATTGCTTGGTTTTACAACAAGCTAGAGAAAGGAATTATCCTATATGTGCCTGTACATAAGAATTATGTCAGTAATTATCCTAATTGGTTCTCTTTTGAGCTTATCAACAGAATTAAGCTCAAAAATGCGGCTCACTTACAATATAAGAACTCTAATAATCAACGAGATTACGCTCGCTTCAGCATGTTAAGGCCCTTTTGCAAAACTTTAAGTATTGAATGCTACAGAAAATATGTTGGCAAAATAGAGAACATGGTTCAGTCGGACACAAATGCATTCTGGAAGTTCATCAAGGATAAGAAGTCAAATAGTGTGAACATTCCATCCGAGATGTCATGGCTCGATCAATCTGCTACCACTGGTGAATCAATCAGCAACCTGTTTGCCTCATACTTTAAAACAACATTCACTGATGATAACAATAATGATCGAATTAACAAAAATACAGTGATCAGTGCCTTGGATTGGTTATATTCCTACCTGGTAAACAGATCCCTGCAAGTTAGAGTTGATGGATATTTGTCTGAGGAATATAAGGTCACATCTAGAGTGCCACAGGGATCCCACCTAGGACCTCTGCTTTTCAACATCTTTGTCAATGATATTGGAAAAAATCTCCTGTCAGAATACCTGCTCTACGCAGATGACCTCAAGATCTACAAAACCATCGAAAATGAGCTAGATGTCCAGCTGCTTCAAGATGACATTGACAAACTCACGGCCTGGTGTACTAGAAACAAACTTGACCTCAATGCAAATAAATGCGCCGTAGTCTGGTACTCGCGCTCTCACAGCAATATTGCCACGAGTTATAAACTAAACGGTCACAACCTGCAAGACGTTCTCGACATCAAAGACCTGGGCATCATCATAGACAACAACCTCACTTACTCGAAGCATATAGACAAGATCACACTCCAAGCTTTCAAGGTTCTTGGATTGATCACGAGAACAGGCAAAGAGTTTCGCAATCCCTATACATTGATATGTCTATATCGCCAACTGGTTCTACCTATACTTGAGTACGGCACTGTAGTCTGATCTCCTCACACTAATGTCTCGATCAGCAGACTGGAGAAGGTCCAAAATAAATTCTGTAAGTCTCTATCCTTTCATACAACCTTGAGGTCGCAGGTACTCTCCACTGATGATATTTGTTCACGCTATAAAATCAACAGCCTAGCTACACGTCCTCAAGTCGCTGACCTAGTCTTTACTTTAAGGTTGCTAACATCCTACGGCATTCTCGCTGAGACAATCACGGAAACTTAAAACAACAATAAAAAATAAATAAATAAATATTCGTTAAGTTTTATCTTATCTGGCAAATCACTCAGTTTTTTCACCCAGCCCTCGAACACGAATTAATAACATAATTGTTGAAACCATGGGGTTGTTGGGTCATATTATGGCAGATCAAATATAATGACAGCATAATGGTTTGCGCCTGTGGTTTGCTACCATGAGTCTAGAGCTGGCTGAGCAGAAAACAAAAGTCCTGCTCATAAGCTCCAGGAAGAGAAAATATCGCTGACCATAGGAGAGTGTGAGATTACTTCACAGCCGCAGTTGAAATATCTTGGGGTAATAGTAGACTCAAGACTCAAATTCAAGGAAGGCTTGGAAAATGCGACATGTAAAGCGAATAAAATATATAATGCGTTATCTAGAATGATGGCAAATGAGGGCTGTGTGCGTTCCAACCGACGATGTTTAATAGCTAAGGTAATAAGTTCATACTAGGTATTAGCCAGTATGGCGCCGATTGACATCCAAGGGGACGAATTCGCGCGAATATATAACTTATCAAAGACATCTACCACAGCAAAGAGAGAATTAAAAGCATTGCAAGGTGGCAGCAACGGTGGCAAACTTCATTCAAACGACGGTGGCACGAAATCAGTCGGTAGGCTTTCGGACATACATTCGTGGATAGGTAGACAAAATGGGGGCCTGGATTTCTACCTAACCCAAATACTTTCCGATGTGTACAGAGTATATATAAGACTCTGAACATATGTTCTTTTATTGCCCTTGGTTTTCAAGTACAAAGAAAAACCAGAAAACCATCCTTGGAGGTAGTATCACGGTGGAAAATTTTACAGCACTTAAAGCACAGGAAAGCTGTCAGCGAAGCGGCAAATCAAATTATGACAAAATTGAGACAATTCGAACAGATTAGGCGACTGACAGTATGTGCAACAGAGGGGAATTAAACGTCTTCTTTTCTCCCATGAAGTAATACTTTGGCCAGTGGTCCCGTAGGAGAGACATGAGGTGGGAGTAATTTAGGTGTAGCGGTTTAAAGTCCTGCACTCCGGCTATCGATGCTTCCTCCTACTATAAAAATAATATTTATATCCACTAGGGTGATTCAAAAAAAAAATTTTTTTTCTTTTCGTTTGGTACTCTGAAAAATAGGTTCCTAGACACCTCTAAGGAAGCCTCTCCAAGAATGAGCTCTTAATTGTAACGAGAAGGTCCTCCTACTTACAATTTTCTTTTTTTTCTTATCATCATATAGAAAACTTTATATCTCGCTTCCAACTACTTGAAAAAATACCTTAGATTTTGTAGGAAATTGAATGCTCTACAAAAAAGGCCTGTACGATTTATTCGTAAACCCAACCGTTTAAAAGATATTAGCAGTTAATATTTTTTCAAGTAGTTGGAAGCGAGATATAAATTTTTCTATATGATAACAAGAAAAAATAGAAAATTGTAAGTAGGAGGACCTTCCCGTTACAATTAAGAACACATTCTTGGAGAGGCTTCCTTAGAGGTATCTAGGAACCCATTTTTCAGAGTACCAAACGAAAAAAAATTTTTTTTTGAATCACTCTAATATCCACACAATGTTACGATATTTGACGTAAGACTAGCAAATTGGAAAGGGCTGCGTGCCATCTAAAAGAACATAAAAACACTAAGTAAATATATAAATAGTTAAAAATGCAGCTATGCATACCTGTGTAGCAGGTTCAACCAAACTTTGCGCGACCTTTCTGCTGTTGTTTCTGCTTATCCATTTTTAACATAGAGTGTTGTATTTCACACTGAGACTCACCAAAATCTAACAGCAAAAGCTTAATTGTTGCATGGAACTCGTTTGATCCACGATTTTTAAGTTTATTCTTATTGATAGGTTAGGTTAGATAGCTGATTAAAGGTCGCACGTGGACTAATAGATGTAGTCCTTTGTGATGCCATTGAAAATAGAACTCCCGTGTTCGGCTATTGTTATTATACTAGCCCGTAAATCTGGTACTCTTGGTGGGAGATTTGACTTCACTTGTTTGAATGCTTCTACAACAGGTGCCATGCGGCTCGGTCGCAGTTTCGCAATCATAGAATGACTACTAGTGCAAGTTATAAGATTTACCTGCCTGCATAAAATTTCAATAATATATCAAATATATTTAATACTTCTTCCAATTTTTTAGTTTTTCTTGTACTGAGAAGATTCTAATTATAATCAATAAAATATTTGCAATTTATTTTTGCCTGACGATCTTCAAAACATTTACGATGCTTTAAACTTTAAGAATAACGATTCAGTGGCGGCAATTTTTAACGGATTCACTGTCAATATGTGTGTCTCATTCTTACTGATTCAAAAATTATGAAAGTTGCTACTCTTAAGAGTTTCCCATTTCTAGACAAAAAGCTACAAATGGATATGTGAAACTTTACAAAAGGATGTGTGAATTGATTAGCCTCGTCATATAGGGTGTTTTCTGAATCCAAGCAGTAACCAAACAAATAACCTATGAACCAGTTTACTGTAACCCATACGCAATGAAAAGGACGCTGTTAACCGAAGAGTAATAGATAGATTTCTTTGTTGGCAAGATGGCACCTTATACTTGTGCAAAACAGGTATATCGATATTGGCCGTTTGTATGGTGCAAATCACGTTTATAATAGAGAATATTCACGGCGCGGAGATCGTAAAAATAGTTTTGGCTAATTCGGTCGAGATGGATTAATTTCACCACTGCCAGCTCGGCAGGAGAAATTTTAACATTTTCGTTTGAACAGAGCTGAGTGTGAAATAAAAATTATGTGACAGACGTATGTTCGCTCTTTTACTTATATTTCTATACGGTTTACATTCAGACATGTGTATTATGAATGCAAGTGCAATTGAATACACATTAAATAACTTTTTTAAAGCAATATTCATAGTTATTTCTTGTATTTGATATATTCATACTTATGTGCATACTTCATTACCTATGTATTTATATAACAAACTATAATAATATATTATAAAAATTAAATATATTACAATACTTGCTTTTGTAAAACCCTTGTACGTTGCACGAATTGCAGATTTTTCCACCTAATGCAACGGCACAACAACAAACACACGGAAAAAAATATATGCAAGGGCTGTAAAATATGTCTGACCAAAACCCATGTTTATTTTCGTGCAATGACACGCAAAAATATAATTCCAACCCTGTGTTAGCTGTCATTTTACATAAAGACATATTTTGAAGTTAAATTGTTGAGGAAAGTAAATTTTAAATCGATTTTATATTTTCTATTTAAATTTGTAAGGGTGGCCACCCTCTCCTCGACTGTCAAGAGAGTTGACGGCAACACAGCGATACGAGTAGATATTCACGCGCACGAGTTCGACATAACTCTAACTTAATATTAATATACCTTTCAATTTCATTAAATAAATAATTTGTTAAATAAGTGTTATCAATTCATTTTCGAGGAGCATAGTACCATCCTAGCCTTTCGGAGCCTTACAGGTCAGAAGTCGGATGAGTCTGCGCATAAGACTGTGAAATTTCGCGAGCAACGGTTTGTTGAGACTCCGCTGGGCAAGCGTCGGTGCTCCGCTGGCATCCCGAGTATTTTGTTGAACCTTGAATTCAAATACAGTGAGCAGTTTAATGAACAAAACAAAACGACTTAATTCTAATTAGAATTCTGTGCAARACACACACAATCGAACAAACGTAAATAATTAAAATGGCGGTAGTGAAAATCAGTAGTCTAAAATTATCTGAAATAAAAGAATTACTTAGCGAAAGAGGTTTAGAAACGGAAGGGCATAAAAATGAACAAGGGCGACTGAAATTAATTATTCTGTAAAAGAAATTGCAGAAACGATACCAGACTTCGATCCAACATCCGAATCGTCAATCACGGTTGAGCAGTTTGTAGATAGAGTTAATGGTGCTATGAGTGCCTATAAGTGGGAAGAAAAGTGTTTGTTGTTGGCTGTTTATAGTCGATTCGAAGGCGCCGCGAAAATTTGGCTCAATTCAAGAGACAAATTGTATTCCAATTGGAACGAACTTTCAAAGAAGTTGTGCGAAGAGTTCAGCTGCATACCAGATGAAGCTGACATACACTACGAAATGAGTCAGGCAGTGCGTAAGCCAAATGAAAACTTATTAGACTATTGCTTTCGCGTGAGTGCATTAGGGAAACGATTTACATTGASTRAGTCTGCAATCGTGAAATATGCTAGAGATGGGTTAAAACATCGTGAACTACAAACGGCAATGGCAACTACTCGTTTTAAAACAATGCGTGAGTTTCGTCAAGCAATAACGGATTATAGCAAAAACATTCCAACTCGTTCGGGTAAATATGAGAAACACATTGAAAATGAGAAAAGCGTAAGTGTTAGCGATATAAATAAACAAGTAATTTGTTATAATTGCCAAGAAAAAGGACATTTTTCGAGTAAATGTCCTAAACCACAACGCAGGCGAAGATGCAATGGTTGTGATAAGGTGCATCCTAAAAGTGAACCGGAAAATTGCGGGAAAAAGAAAACCGTAGTGAGAAAAACGAATATGGCGCAAGAAACAATAACGAATAACATTTTCCAGCAATGTGTTGTTGTAAACGGTCAACAATTAATGGCATTTATTGATACAGGCAGTGAGTGCTGCATGGTCAGAGCTACGGCAGCAAATAACTTAAAATGTGAAAAAGAAAAATGAGCATTAAAAATAAGTGAATTTTGTGGTGGTATAATATACGCCCACGCGAAACTTCGTATACAAATACAAATTGAAAACCTAAAGCGGGACGTTATCTCATATGTCGTAGATAATCAACTCTTAACAGCAGATTTACTGCTGGGCCAAGACCTTTTTAATGATATGCGGGCTGTTATTGTAGATGATCGTATAACTTTTGCAAGCGATAATAAATTTACTATCGATGATATAAAGGGCGGTATAAGCGAGTTAAGTGCTAAAAATGATTTAGTTGAACTGTTGAATAGTTACGGTGATATTTTTGCAACAAACATGCATGAAATAGGCAAAACCGATTTAGTGGAGATGTCCATAGATCTTGATACTGACGTTCCTATCGCACAGAAACCATTTCGGGTTCCTGAACCTAAAAAGAAAATAGTGGCGGAAATGATTAACGAACTATTAGCGTGTAATATTATTACAAAATCAAATTCTGAATATGCGAGTCCAATGATTCCAGTTAAAAAGAAAAACGGTAGTGAGCGTTTATGCGTTGATTTCAGACGATTGAATCTACATATGCGTAAAGAAGTTTTTCCAATGCCAAACATTGAGGAACAGTTGCAAATCGCAAAGCAATACGTGTATTTTACTGTGCTCGACTTAAATAGTGGGTATTACCAAATACCGATTGCGAAAGATAGTCAGAAATATACTGCTTTCGTAACAACGGAAGGGTTATTCGAATTTAAACGAATGCCCTTTGGTCTTAAAAAGGCGCCAGTCGTATTTTCGCGATTAATTGCCAAAATTAAAGAGCGTGTTAAGAGTGACGATATGATGAACTATATGGACGAAATGTATAAAAAATTACATCGAGTGTTGAGTGCTCTTCGCGACGCAAACGTAACGTTAAATATACAAAAATGCGAGTTTTTGAAAAACAGTATACAATTTCTGGGTCATGAGTTAACACCTGACGGTAGTACGCCAGGACTAGTTAAAACCCTTTCGATACGGTATTACAAAACGCCAACAATTGTAGTCGAAGCTCGGCAGTTTCTCGGTTTCGTAAATTTGTATCAGCCTATGCGTTGGTAGCCGCCCCGCTAAATCGTTTACTTCATAAAAACGAA
>NW_017537146.1:162782-175615 GCF_001853355.1 Bactrocera latifrons
GCGAGTTCGATCGGTCTGGCCGGCGTTCTATTGCAAAAAGAAAACGAAGACTGGAAACCAGTCATATACTATAGTCGCGCGACTACGGACGCGGAAAAACATTATCATAGCTACGAGCTGGAAACGCTCGCGGTTGTCAAATCTATGTGCATATGTGGTTTGCTCGTATGCGAAATTTCGTAAAGTCGTATATTAAATTATGTATCGAATGTGCTTACAACAAAACTCCGGGTGGCAAGAAAGAAGGCGAGCTTAGCGTTGGCGATGTAGAACCTATTCCATTTAGAACCGTACATGTGGATGACCTTGGTCCATTTCCGAAGAGCGCAAAACGTAACGAGCACATACTTGTTATAATCGACGCATTTACAGGCTTTGTTATCATACGGGCGGTTAAAAATACAGCGACAAAACACGTTATCGACGTATTCAACGAAATTGGCAGCTTCTTGGGTATGCCCGAACGTATCATATCTGATCGTGGGACGGCGTATACCTCCAAAGAATTTGAGCGGTTTTCTAAGGAGAACAACATTAAAAACATCTCTAATGCTGTGAGAACACCTTGAGCTAATGGAATGGTCGAGCGTTGTAATCGAACCATTTTATCAATGCTCTTACCATCAACAGTATGAGAAATAAGACAACGTCACGAACCCCTCAAGAGTTACTCTTCGGTTTTCAACCACGCGATATACTCCAAAATAAGATCGTCCTCGTAATGCAACACGACGATACATCATACGATAATTTAGACGAACTCCGAGCGGCAGCAGCAGAACGTATAAAAGAAGAACGCAACGCATCAACGATTTGGTTGTCGTCGAACATGAGGCGCCAAGTACAGGTTCGTCACGCAAATTGGAACCACGGCACAAAGGCCCATTTGAACTTACCCAAGTACTAAACCATGATCGTTACGTGGTGCAGGATATTCCTGGGTCCCAACGAACGCAACGCCAATACTCCTCCGTATACGATAGCGATAAAATGAAACCGTGGTGCTCGTTACCACAAATGTATGATGACGACGAAACCAGCGATGTTGAAATTAGCGAAGATCCATCAGCAGCGGAGCGAGATCGCTCCGAAGATTCTGGAAAGGCCGAACGGTAAGGGTGGCAACCCTCTCCTCGACTGTCAAGAGAGTTGACGGCAACACAGCGACACGAGTAGATATTCACTCGCACGAGTTCGACATAATTTTAACTTAATATTAATATACCTTTCAATTTCATTATTAACTTTTGCATTAAATAAATTATTTGTTAAATAAAAGTTATCAATTCATTTTCGAGGAGCATAGTACCATCCTAGCTTTCGGAGCCTTACAAATTATAAAGACTTGTTACAGTTTTTTTTATTAAAAATGTATGAAGAAGTTGCGCAAATTCACAATAGCCATGCACAATAGTCATTAAAATAAATTGACCGAATCAGCCGTTCATAAATCACTAGATAGATTGTATATTTTGGTATAGGATTTTCGCAACCTGCAATCTTGCAAGAGCAAGAGAACTCCCCTATTACATTTGCAGGTAACGGTGCAATCTCCGAAGGAAGTAGAAATGTATACATTTACGAATTTTTCTCGGCTTGTTAATCTGCAATAAAGAAAGTTTTAGTTAAAAAATCACATTTTTTATATTTATAAGTGTATTTAAAATAATGTCTCGTAATTAAATATTTATCAAATTGTTGACACGCCAAAATTACCGAAAATATTCCGTTTTTCCTCCTTCTGTTATCAGTTCATATTCTTGAAAAGTGGTGGTTCGCCTTTTCTATTTTTGCATATTAATATTTCGATAAACTTGAATGTCAACAGTTTTTCTCTCTCCCTTTCTCTTGCTTATATTTTCTCCCATTTAATTGAAAATTACAGAAAATGTAACAAGGTTGGGGAACAGCTGGAAATGTATCAATGTGTTTATGCCTCCTGTTACCTCCGTATTGCAGGGAATTTTGTCGAACACAAGAAATATACAGGCTATGTTGGTAATATGAGCTAATCCAGATAATATGAATATTTACGTTGAATATTTATTGTGATATTAGGAACTGGTTGCAAAATTAAAACAAATGAGAGCGATTGAATGCTAGAAGTTCAAAATACATCGCGCCTATACTCATTCATAATAAGTCCTATTTTTTAAGGAACGACTAAATAGATGATTTCCTTCAAAATTTGTTTATTTTTTGTACTGTTTTTCTACAAAATATCGGAAGAAACAAAAACAGCATCGGACCAAAAGACATTAGTATACCATCCCACGATTTTAGGGGGGTGGTGATTTTAAAAGTGGACTGGTTGGATAAAGAAGATTCTCCAGATTAAGAATAAAATATATTATAGTTATAATCGCCGGAAACTTATAGTTTTCGAAACATTTGAGATTAAACTGTAAAATTTCAATTACTTAAAGTACGTATTTTTGCAATTTAAATATATTTTAAACATATATTGCTCACTGTTAATTTATGGTACATAGTTTTAAAATTGTTTAAATTAAATGTAAATATAAATATAAAATTAATTGAAATTCTACCGTTTTCAAAAGGTTGAAAGTTTGATTTTTCAATATTTTGTCCTGTCCTATCGCGAATTGATATACAAAATTTACGAAAGGTTCAAACATAATCACGTGATAACCATTCCAGGATGTCCTCTTTTTTTATTAGTAAAAGTTTTTTGATATGAATCGCGATCCATACATATTAGTGGTATTCTCTTGCTCTTACAAAACACTTTCACGGTGCACGAACTCGCAGAAAATTATTTGCAATGGCTGTATAATACGTCAGACCAAACCCATGTTTATTTTCGTGCAATGACACATAAAAAGATAATTGCAACCCTGTGATAAGTTTCAATTTGCTTAAATACATCGTTTGACGTTAAATTGTTGAGGAAGAATGTCAATGTGTTTTTACATCAATACCTGTCTATGAAGACTAAACTCCACGGTGCTTTCTATTGCTAGAAGTACATAGATTAATAAAATCAAAGCATAAATGCATTTTGCATTTAATTTTTGGTTCCAATTGGTTCGGGTGGATAGGGACACCCTAGTCACCTCGGTCGGGTWCGAGGCCCATCTAAAACCTCTGCCGTACTTTGGGTCCGGCACCCGGCCGCAGTGCGACTACACATTGGACAAAATGCCCTTCCTGCCTTTAGGCTTAAACCACAGCCACCACGAATCTCCACAAAATCCCAAACCCAATGCCTGGTTGCATTTGTAGCTGTGACAAATGCCTTATATTTTGTGATATAAATATAAAGCTAAAAATTTGACTTCCAGCTGAATATTATAGCAATTATCTGACTTACACCATGTTGACATCAAAACATGGTCTCTTAAGCCTGACATAGTGCATATGGCTTTTAGTCGCCTCTTTCGACATTTATGCCTTGCCTCGGGTGTATTCGGTTTCCCCTCGAACCAGGAGGGGTCCCCCCTACTCGCAGGGGGAATTGTTGAGGAAGGTAAATTTTAAATTGATTTTATATTTTCTATTCAAATTTTAAAGATTTGGTACAGTTGTTTTTGTTAAGTTAATGCAGAGGTGCGCCAATTCACAATAGTCATGCACAATAGTCATTTACAATACAACAAAATGACCGAATCAGCCGTTCATATATCACTAGATTCTGCAATGGGTGCCTTCGTGCCCCTGTATTTTTCGGTATAGGATTTTTGCAATCTGCAATCGTGCAAGAGCAAGAGAATCCCCTTATTGCCTTCTAAGTCGGCTATTACACGAAGCAACTTTTGTGGCTGATTCTCGGGCGGTTCTTTTTTGCTGTCGCCCATTATCTTCACACGAGCAACTTGTGTTGCGCAACTCTGTTCGAGTTTTTTTTCTCATTCTCTTTGAGTTTACTTTAACCCATTGTCGCTTCTTTATCCTTATAAGTATTTGGGCCATTCTATCACATATATGAATCAGTTCTGTCAAATAAGAAATACATTTTATTTATAATTCAAAATTAAAACAAAGATTATATAACAGACCTTGATATGTATCACCCTTTTTACTATCGTCTGAATCAATATATTTAATAAACTCGATTTTTTCGTCAAACTCCATTTTCTAAAATATTTATATCATATTATATATATTTGTATACATATTTGCAAATAACGTACCAAAAGATGAAATAAAATTTTTTAAATACATATATTCAAAATATTAATTTCAAAATAAATACGCAAATGCAACTATGCACTACGAAAGAAAGAACACGAATGCAGAAAAACGTCGCAGCGAACTGTTACGAATAAGAACGCGTGTTGCTGAACACTGGAAACTCGGCGCGATTCTCTTCTCCTCATTGCGCCCTCGCCTTTAAACCAATAGTTGTGGCAATAAAAGTTGCTTCGTGTAATAGCCGACTAACAGTTCAGAAAAAATCAAGGCCTACTTATATGTGTGGAATGAATAGCTGCTATTGCAAATCAAACTACGCCGTTGAACGTAGCACCTCACACGAAGCTGAATGATCGAACACATAAATTGTAATATTGTCAAGCATATTGGTTGCTAAAGGTCTTTTTTATGTGAACGGCATACAAAATGGTAATGCATGACTACGATTAATGGATTCTTTAATCCAATATCATCACATATATTTGATGTAAAATTTTATGGGAACTTAAATGATTGTTTAATTTTAATTTTGCAGCTATTATTAAATTTCTTAATTTTCTTAAATTTTTTATGGTATTCCAGGTGAAAGTGAAGTGTTCTGAACTGCGTACAAAGGATAAAAAAGAGCTGACGAAGCAGTTGGAGGAGCTTAAAAATGAACTTCTTAACTTGCGTGTCGCTAAAGTTACAGGGGGAGCCCCGTCAAAGCTTTCGAAAATGTAAGTACCTAACATCCGAGTGATTACATTAGCATTATAATATTTGCTTTAATTTTATAAGTAATTTTTTGAAAACTTACGAATATCATGTTCCGAATGTACGGTTAAATGGGTATAAGGTCCTAAAAGAGGGTGTCTGATGCAGTGATATTGAATATATAAATAATATATGTTAAATTTGTTGTAACTCCAAATAGAACGTATTCTAAATATACATATGTAAATATGTAGTCTTAGTCTGGAGTACCACATCTAACCCCGAATTCGGAGTATGATATTCTAAGGCCAAATTTCTTTTATCAAAGTTTATTATAAATTTGTCGTAGCAACCATTTGTATCCATAATAGAGGGAAGAAATGTAAATATTCCAAATCACAGAATATTTTCCAATTTCTTGTAGTACAATTTTAATTTATAGAAATAATCAATAATAAAGCTACGCAAATGTTTAATTATAACATACATATTTTACTATTTTGCAGCCGAGTGGTTCGTAAAGCAATAGCAAGAGTGTATATTGTAATGCATCAAAAGCAAAAGGAAAATCTTCGAAAAGTCTTTAAAAATAAAAAATACAAGCCTTTGGACTTAAGAAAGAAGAGAACTCGCGCCGTTCGCAAAGCTTTGACGCCTAGGGATGCAAATAGAAAAACTTTAAAGGAGATACGCAAGCGATCTATATATCCCACAAGGAAATATGCAGTCAAAGCATAATGTATTAGAGATGAGAAAAACTAAATAAATAACCAAAATTTATTTTATGGTTGGTCAACGTTTTGCACATTTTTTGTACGTAATGTCAAAATATGCTTTTCAATACACGGTGTTTTTCACTTAATACAAAGAAATTATATATTAAAATTGGTTTATTTTTACTTGTACGAAAAGGATTATCCACGAATGGAAAGGGGGAACCCTTTGTTTAGAATGACGTATGAAAATGTTATAAACTATAGTTATAGCGTGTCGCAGTTTTCGTTCATTATTTGCATACATAATACGTTCGGACCGACAATGTGTTTTCGATGAGTTTTCACTCGCAACTGTCAAAAGTGGCATCCTGTTGCTCTTGCAAGATTGAACGATGATACAAAATGCAAAAATCCTATACCGAAATATGCAAGGCGAAGAGAGTACCCATTGCAACATTAATTTTGGTCTGACAATATTTTACAACCATTGCAATTAATTTCGCTGGGTGTGTTTGTTGTTGTGCCGTTGCACCAAACAGAAAATTCTGCACGGCGCAATGTTTTGCAAGAGCAAGAGAATCCCTATAACATGGATAATATGATACGAGACTCTGGCCAGAGATAAAGAGATGTTTAACTCCTCTCTCACTGGAAGTGAGCGAGCAATTGCTAAACCTCAAAACCTACTGAACTTTGACAGCTAATCGAGTTCATTAGATTTTGACGTTTAACATAAAAGAATATGTAAACGGAGGGATTTGTTGGGGTCGGCTTTAGTATACCGTCCCAGGATTTCGGTAATAAAATGGGTACGGTCGGATAGAGGAGATTCTCCAGATTACGAATATATATGGTTATAGCCGCAGGAGGCTTATAGTTTTCGAGATATTCGCGATTAAAGTTGAAATTTGCAATATTTTAATTACATATTTCCGGTCTTTAAAATTAATTTTTCAATTTTATATACACTAACACATCAATTATTCATTTGCACACATTTATTTTATATAATATAGTGCAAAAATTGCTTTTAGTGTACATTTAAATTATTGTTGAGATATTATTGTTTAGAATAACAAATGAATTACAAACTGTGAAATAATCAGTGTTACCTTATCGACATAATTTGTAAAATTAAATTTGTCTAATCAGTGTTACCATTCTAAAATATTTTACAAACTAAAAGAAAAAAAAATTAGAAAGAAATATTATACCCTGAATATAGGAAACATAATCGTTGATAAGCAATAAAAAATATGTAAAAAATTTAAGCGGTCTGATGGCCGCCAATGTAAAAATGTGTTCTACGGGAGCAAAAAAAATTTATACACCCAAAAAGGAGTTCTGCGCGAAAAAAATTTGGTACACCCCGGTGTTGGACCGACCAGAGTTATCTTTTTATAGGTTGTTGATTCTCGTATTTGGGGTATAATCTGTTCACTTTATTTCATTTAGTTATTTTACAAAYGATGTCGATAAGGTAACACTGATTATTTGACACTTTGTAATTCATTTGTTATTCTTAAATAATCATATTTCAACAATAATTTAAATGTACATTAAAAGCAATTTTTGCACTATATTGTATAAAATAAATGTGTGCAAATGAATAAGTGATGTGTTAGTGTATATAACATTAAAAAATTTAAGTGAAAAATTAATTTTAAATACCAGAAATATGTAATTAAAATATTGCAAAATTTCAACTTTAATCGCGAATATCTCGAAAACTATAAGCTTCCTGCGGCTATAACCATATATATTCGTGATCTGGAGAATCTCCTCTATCCGACCATACCCATTTTATTCTCGAAATCCTGGGACGGTATACTAAAGTCTTCCCATTTGTTGCATCGTTCTAGACCACTTATAAAAAAAGGAAAACAATGAAAATTAAATAAATTTATGAAATTTGAAAGTATTTGCTGAAACGTTTTGTGATTTGAAGCATCATAGTATTATTTCAAAGGGAAAATGATTAAAAACATTTAATGATGTAGAGTTAACAAACTTAAATTCTTGTATTGGATATTCAAAGGTCAAACGTGCTAATATACTTTAAAAACATTTAAATAGTTTCGCTACATAATAAATAACCACTATAGTAATTTTTATTCGTACTAAATGTTTGGCTGTTTTAATTTAAAATGTCCAAAAATTCTTTTTTTTCTCGATCTGGCCATAATGGAAAATGTTATAAAAAACGCTTATTTTGAGGCGCTCTCACACTGAAATAAGTTGAACATCCCTTTATTCCTGCTCTGGCATTAGCTCTAATTTTTCTCTCAAACACGTTCCCTGATTATTTGACAGCGAAGCAGATCAGGAAATTTCGATCAGCTGATTTCAGAAAAGGCGGGAATGCCAGAAGAGCAGCGCTATAATTACTTGACGAAATTAGTGTGAAATGAAATTTCATTGAACTGGGGGCCTAGTCTGTAACTCGATTCGAAAAAAAATTTACTCGAATTCGGATTTTTTATACTCCGTAACTCGATTTTCGGATTTTTAAGCCAATTTTCGAATTCTTTTGAGTTGTAGAAAGCAAAAACGAAAATTGTACGTATTTATTCTGGCACAAGGTGGTACAACTTTCGAAAAATTATAAAGTATATCCGAATTTCGAATAGAATACATTTACGAATCGAGATACGGAATAGGGTCCCTGTACGAACATATTCAGGCAAAATAAGTGATTAATGATTTTGGATTTTAGCATTTATATATGTATGCATTTTCGAAGTGTTTGATTTAGTGTTTTATGTAATTTATTAAATACCCAATCTAATATTTTTCAGCAGTGGCATCATTGGCAAATGTTATAAAAATGCGTGTTTTGACAGCTCTCTCTGGAATCAAAGAGTCTCGTATCATTATCCATGCCTATAATATAAGAGAATATCAAGCTACAGTTGTATATGTATGTGAAATGTAAACAAATATCAAGTGAAATTTAGGGCCGGCAAAACATGTTTTCCAAAAACATCGATTAAACCAAAGCAGGCACTGATTATAATCAGCCCTATCACGCAATCCATCGCAGCGAAGTTACGAATACGAATGTCCGCTACGAATACGCATAATTTGCCATCATTGAATTCATGTGAATTCGAAACTTTTGTTGCCAGACTTAATTTTGAATTTTGACATTTCGAAATCAGCTGTGTAGAAGAAAAAATTAAAATTTTGATTAATAAATGTGAAATCGTTTATATTCAAATTGATTTTACGAACAAAATATGTATTCGCTTACGTTTTTATTTGTGTTACTTGAGGAAGAACGTGAGAGAAGTCGGAGTGATTTAAAAATTCACCGAAAATCTCTGAGGGACAAGAGCAACCCTTTCGATGTGTACGAAACAATGTACAGTTCAAAAATCGACAAAAATTCATTGTTAAATTTTATTAAAATTATTTTTCTAAAACAGGTTTATTAAAAACTACCGCTTAAATAAGCCGGCATTTACGTATGTCCTCGATGTTCTAGAGAGGAATGCAAGTTCTTCAAGATCGTCATCTTTCAGAAATACGGATTTCCAGGCGCGATTTTGTGTGTAAACGGGACACATATTAAAATCGTTGCTCCAACTAAAGATAAGTTTCTCTATTATAACCGCAAAGGATACTTTAGTATCAATGCCATGGTTGTAAGTTTGGTGAGAAATTCGCATTTCAAACATCTTAATCAATGTTTTGCAGATATGTGACAATGAAATGAAAATACGGTATGTGAATGCTCAGTTTCCTGGCAGCATTCAGGACTCCCACATATGGAATGTCAGCAATGCTCGTTATTATCATGAGAAAAAGTACCTCGATGGTGAACGAAACACTTGGCTTTTGGGTATTATACATACAAACACATATATACGAGTATTACAAAAATTCCCAAAATTTAATATTTGTACAGGAGATGCTGGATATGCCTTAGAACCATGGTTAATGACACCATTCCGTACCCTTCCCTCAGGAAGCCCAGAAGAGAAATATAATAAAATACATGCAAAAGCGAGAAATATCGTTGAAAGAACAATAGGAGTTTTTAAAAATCGATTTAGATGTCTTCTGGCTTTACTATGAGCCATGGAAGGCATCTCAAATCGTTAATGTTGCGGCAGCGTTACACAACGTTTGCATTCACTATAGCGTGAATGATGAAAGTTTCGAAAATTATTCGGATCCAAATATTTTTACAGAAAGTAATGAAATTCTTTCATCAACTTATAATGATTCAGTTTCACAAATCAGAGAAGCTATATGTGCAACACTTGCAGGAATATAATATCCTAAATAAATTTATTTAATTAATTTAATTATTTTTTGCCATGGCTTGCAATTTTTTTTCCTCTACCTCTAACATTTGCTGTTTAATGGAATTCTTAGCAGCTACCAAATTCTCCATAGCTATGTTGTGCCTTCTAAATTCTTCCACTTCCGGTTTTTTTTAAATCATTTTGCATTTCCAATGACGTAATGAAAGGTCGTCCAACTTATCAAGAACGTTTTCCTGAAATTTTGTTTGAATTGCAAGTTGTTCTATAAGTAAATCGGCTGTACATGTTTCAGGTGGCCTAGTAGTACGTCGAGGTAGTGCTGGACTTCAGGTCACTGATGGCATCGATACGTCGGCCTCTGTCTCATTGCCCACGTCGTCTACAATAGGTAAGCCGATGCTCACTGTATTCGCAATACCACTTGTACTTGTTTCCAATGCCGTTAGTATCATCACCGCTTCCTCCAATTCATTGAAATGGAGCTGCCTATTTCTGCCGCCACCAGTAGTTGACTGCTCCTTTTTATTTTCAACCAATTTTCTTTTTATGTAAGCCTTCCAGTCAAGCCATACCTAATACAAAATAAGTCAAACAAGCTTTAAACTATCCTGTTACAACAATAAAATCTAACTTTATTATATTACCTTCTTCCAGCTGGAAATATCCTTGATAGGCGGACCAACACTGTTGAGTTCTTGGGCCATATTGTTCCAAAAGGCTGCCACTTCTTCTTTAGGGTACTTGGTAAAACCCTGCGCCATTTCAGGTTTTTGCTGTAACAGCTCAACCATTAGTGCATATTGTTGCTTGGTGGTAATTAGTTTGGACCTGCGGAAATCGCATTAAATATTATTTTAATGACAAAACATATGTTATAGTTTGAATTCAATTAAAACTTACATTTTTCTTTTTTTAAATTTATTTCTCCGTTAGCACAAACCTGTCGTACAAAAATTCCGATAAACTTAAAAATTTTTCCGTTCCGAGTGAATTCAGTGAATGCAACTCTACGAATTTCGAACTTACTTTCGGATCTGTTCGAATTGCATGATAGCAGTTTCGTAACTTTCCCGAAATAACAGTCTACGATGGATTGCGTGATAGGGCTGAATGAGTGGAATGTAAGTTTTCAAGTAGTTTTCAGCGAAAAATGTGTTTTCGTTTGACAGATTTTACATGGACGAAGACACAAGTTTTCGTGCGAAAACTAGTTTTTCGAACAGAGTCCGAACAGAGTATAAGTAACAACCTCTTCTGCTTAATTTTAAGGTTGCCGATATCTCCACTAATTAATATAGTGTTCCGACCTAATCACGAGATTTAGGTCTTTATTACGCTTTTCAAAGCAATAGTCAAAATAAAAAGTTCAGTTGGGTAAATTTTAGAATAGCATCCCCGGATTTTGGAAATAAAATGGTTATTTACGGATAGAGGAGGTCCTCCAGATCAACAATATATATACATATAGTTGCCGCTAGTTGTATTTAAAGTTCAAAAAGTGAACTATTTAAAATACGTGTTTTTCCCATTTATAATGCATTTTATGGTTATATTCTTAGCTTTTATTTCCACTAACACTTCACTAAATAGTTTCTAACCACTTATTTGATATTAAATAGTGCAAAAAAAACTGTTCTTCAACATTTAACTTTTGTTCATTTATTTCTGTTCGTACAATAACAAAAGATTTGCATTCTAACTAATAATCAATGCTACCTTATGTCCATGTTTTACAGAAGAACCAAAAAAAAAATGAAAGAAAACAAATAATACCCCAATGACAGGAAATATATAACACATTAGTTTTCCGCATAAAACTCCTTTCTGTATTGGCCGCCTTCGGACGCGCTTCAAAACAATAACCCTTGGGCGTCCTCAGTTCTTTTGCTCTGAACTCCTCTTTGCTCGTTCTAACACCGGGATTTATCAAGATAATAGAATTCTGAAAGATTTTACACGACTTAGCACACGATAATGAACTTAGTTGTGACGTAATCATCTTTTTTTCCTATTTTTTATTCCATTACAAGATATGGTGACACTAATTTTTTGCTTGTTTACAACCACGTTCTTATTTTATGAATTGTTTAAAGTAGCAATGTTTAAGTATATGTCCACTTTCATCTTTTGTCTTTTGAAGCTTACCACTTCCACTTTTTTAACTAAAACACCCGGTTAATTTGTAAAGGTAATATTTAAGGAGGGTGGAGTCACGTGAAGAAGTTCATGCAAGTGAGGAAAGTTCTCTGATCGCCATTCACTTGGGAGTGGCCAGAAACGATTCTTCTACATATGACTCAAGCAGCTCACAACTTCCGGCCTTCGACGAAGTATCCTCTGGGTACCCTAAGAATATCCGTTTGATGGCGAACTAAAGTGAGAAGGCGAAATATCCCCTACGTAGGGTTGTGTGCTGGGCTTGGGACCCGCCACGTAAAAAAACACCCCCAATGAAAAATTCACAACAGCCTCGGATGAGACACCCCACTTTTGATGACGACCATGGCAAACGAATTAAGGACTATAATTTGAGGGCATGCACCTGGAATGTCCGGTCCCTTAATGGGGAAGGTGACGCTGCCCAGCTGGTTGATGTCCTCGTGAAAATAAAGGCTGACATCACCGCCGTTCAAGAAATGCGATGGACGGGACAAGGACAGAGACGAGTAGGTCCTTGTGGCATTTACTATTTACTACAGTGGCCATATAAAGGAGCGCAAGTTTGGTGTGGGATTCGTGGTGGGAGAGAGACTCCGTCGTCGAGTACTATCATTCACTCCGCTGAATGAACGTCTAGCCACAATCCGCATCAAAGCGAGGTTCTTCAACATATTTGCGCCCACGCCACGACGGAAGAGAAGGACGATGTGACCAAAGATGACTTTTATGAGTGCTTGGAACGCACTTATGAGAGCTGCCCCCGCCACGATGTCAAAATCGTGCTTGGCGACTTTAACGCCAGTGTGGGCAAAGGAGGTATCTTTGGCACTAT
>NW_017537146.1:175675-177373 GCF_001853355.1 Bactrocera latifrons
AAGCGCATTTGCAGACAGAAAAAGAAAGAGGCCGAAATGCGTGAGTACGAAGAGCTTGATAAGCTGGCCGACAGGGGTAATGCTCGCAAATTCTAGGAAAAAATGCGGCGGCTTACAGAAGGTTTCAAGACCGGAGCATGCTCTTGTAGAACCCCCAAAGGTGATCTAGTCACCGATGCCCAGAGCATACTTAAATTATGGAGGGAACACTTCTCCATCCTGCTGAATGGTAGCGAACGCACAATCGCAGGAGAAGGCGAACCCGATTCCCCAATCGATGACGATGGAGCAGACGTTCTATTGAACGACCAAGAAGAAGTTCGAATAGCAATTATCCGCCTGAAGAACAACCAAGCGGCGGGGGCTGATGGATTTCCGGCCGAGCTAGTCAAACACGGCGGCGAGAACTGATAAGGAGCATGCATCAGCTTCTTTGTAAAATATGGTCGATCGAAAGCATGCCCAACGAAATGATATGCCCAATCTTCAAAAAAGGAGACCCCACAATCTGCGCCAACTGCCGTGGGATAAGCCTCCTCAGCATTAGATATAAGGTTCTATCGAGCGTATTGTGTGAATTAATTAATGAAGTGAGAAGGCGAAACATTTCCTGCATAGGGTTGTGCGCTGGGTTTGGGACCCGCCACGTTAAAAAACCAACCCATTGAAAACGCAACAACAGTCTTGGTTGAGACACCCCACTTTTGATGACGTACATGGCAAACGAAATAAGGACTATGAATAGAGGGCATGCACCTGGAATGTCCGGTCCCTTAATTGGGAAGGTGCCGCTGCCCAGCTGGTTGATGTGCTCGTAAAAATAAAGGCTGCCATCCAGGAATTGCGATGGACGGGACAAGGACAGAGACGAGTAGGTCCTTGTGGCATTTACTATTTACTACAGTGGTCATATAAAAGAGCACAAGTTTGGTGTGGGATTCGTGGTGGGAGAGAGACTCCGTCGCCGAATACTATCACTCACCCCGGTGAATGAATGTCTAGCCACAATCTGCATCAAAGCGAGGTTCTTCAACATATCGCTGATATGCGTCCACTGCCCGACGGAAGAGAAGGACGATGTGACCAAAGATGAATTTTATGAGTGCTTGGAAAGCACTTATGAGCGCTGCCCCCGCCACGATGTCAAAATCGTGCTTGGCGACTTTAACGCCAGKGTGGGCAAAGAAGGTATCTTTGGCACTACGGTCTGTAAATTCAGCCTTCACGAGGAAACATCCCCAAATGGGTTGAGGYTGATCGACTTCGCCGGGGCCCAAAATATGGCTATCTGTAGTACTAGATTTCAGCATAAGAAGATACATCTAGTAGCTGTCTCCGGATCGAGAAACCACCAACCAGATAGATAATGTTGTGATAGACGAAAGACACATCTCCAGTGTTTAGATGTGCGTGGCTCCGAGGTCCTAACATCGATTCGGACCACTATCTTGTTGCAGCCAAGATGTGCAGCAGAAAACGCACGCCATCAAACRCAAGGAAGGTTCGACGTCGAGAAGCTGTAATCACAATAGACAGCCGAACGATTTTCTACTCGGCTTGCATTCCTGCTCTCTGAGAAGACTCGTCAACAACTCCGTATAAGGGAACTGTGGGACGGTATTTCAAACTCCTTACGTACAACTGCAACCGAAACCATGGTTTCGGAAAGTGTAAAAGAACAGCTGGTACGACGAGGAG
>NW_017537146.1:178028-181527 GCF_001853355.1 Bactrocera latifrons
CGCAGCGGAGAGAAAACAGGCTGCCTACCTCGCAACGTTACGATCGACCACAACACGTGCGGGATGGGATAGATACCGAGAGTTGAAGAGGGAAGCGAAGCGCATTTGCAGACAGAAAAAGAAAGAGGCCGAAATGCGTGAGTACGAAGAGCTTGATAAGCTGGCCGACAGGGGTAATGCTCGCAAATTCTACGAAAAAATGCGGCGGCTTACAGAAGGTTTCAAGACCGGAGCATGCTCTTGTAGAAACCCCAAAGGTGATCTAGTCACCGATGCCCAGAGCATACTTAAATTATGGAGGGAACACTTCTCCAGCCTGCTGAATGGTAGCGAACGCACAATCGCAGGAGAAGGCGAAACCGATTCCCCAATCGATGACGATGGAGCAGACGTTCTATTGCCCGAACAGGAAGAAGTTCGAACAGCAATTAGCCGTCTGAGGAACAACAAAGCGGCGGGGGCCGATGGATTTAAGACCGAGCTATTCAAACACGGCGGCGAAGAACTGATAAGGAACTTGCATCAGCTTCTTAATAAAATATGGTCGAACGAAAGCATGCCCAACGAAATGATATGCCCAATTCTTAAAAAACAAATTCGCATATAAGAGTATTGTGGGAAAGATTAAAGCCCACCGTCAACAAACTGATTGGACCTTTTCAGTGTGGCTTCAGACCTGGAAAATCAACAACTGACCAGATATTTACCATGCGCCAAATCTTGCAAAAAACCCGGGAAAGGAGAATCGACACTCACCACCTCTTCGTCGATTTCAAAGCTTCTTTCGACAGCACGAAAAGGAGCTGCTTTTATGCCGCGATGTCTGAATTTGGTATCCCTGCAAAACTTATACGGCTCTTCTGTAAACTGACGTTGAGCAGCACCAACAGCACCGTCAGAATCGGGAAGGACCTCTCCGAGCCGTTCGATACCAAACGAGGTTTCAGAGAAGGCGATTCCTTATCGTGCGACTTTTTCAACCTGCTTCTGGAGAAAATAGTTCGAGCTGCAGAACTAAATAGAGAAGGTACCATCTTCTATAAGACTGTACAGCTGCTGGTGTATGCCGATGACACTGATACCATCGGCCTCAACATCGGAGCCGTTAGTTCTGCTTTCTCCAGACTGGACAAGGAAGCAACACAAATGGGCCTGGCAGTGAACGAGGGCAAGACGAAATATCTCCTGTCATCAAACAAGCAGTCGTCGCACTCGCGACTTGGCACTCACGTCACTGTTGACAGTCATAGCTTTGAAGTTCTAGATAATTTCGTCTATCTTGGAACCAGCGTAAACAGCACCAACAGTGCCTACATCCAACGCAGGATAACTCATGCCAACAGGTACTACTTTGGACTGAGTAGGCAATTGAGAAGCAAAGTCCTCTCTCGACAAACAAAAACCAAACTCTATAAGTCACTCATAATTCCCGTCCTGCTATATGGTGCAGAGGCTTGGACGATGTCAACAACGGATGAGTCGACGTTGCGAGTTTTCGAGAGAAAAGTTCTGCGAAAGATTTATGGTCCTTTGCGCGTAGGCCACGGCGAGTATCGCATTCGATGGAACGATGAGCTGTCCGAGATATACGGCGACATTGACATAGTTCAGCGAATTAAAAGACAGCGGCTACGCTGGCTAGGTCATGTTGACCGAATGGACGAAAACACTCCAGCTATGAAAGTATTCGGCGCTGTACCCGCCGGGGGAAGCAGAGGAAGAGGAAGACCTTCACTCCGTTGGATGGACCAGGTGGAGAAGGACCTGGCTTCACTCGGAATATCTAATTGGCGTCACGTAGCGAAAAGAAGAAACGACTGGCGCGCGGTTGTTAACTCGGCTATAATCGCGTAAGCGGTGACTACGCCCATCAAGAAGAAGAATAATCTCCAAGCTTTGTCACATTTTCTGATGTTTTCCATCGATACCTCATGTGGAGGTCTTTTAAATAGTCTTCTTTCCACCCACGACTGAAATTATAATGGATAATTTTAATTCTCTTCCATCGATTTAATAAGGATAGCGACTCCACGCGTGGTTCAGGTCTGGCCAGAATGGGTGCTCCTTTGAGAAATTGCCCTGGAGTTAGGGCTGGGAGATCTGAGGGATCTTGCGAGAGTGTTGTTAGTGGCCGTGAATTGAGAACGGCTTCTATGCGAACTAATAGTGTTATAAATTCTTCGTAATTAAATTTATAGTTTCCAGCTACCTTTTTTAAGTGGGACTTAAAGCTTTTACAGCTGATTCCCAAAAACCACCCATATGAGGAGCTGTTGGGGGGATGAATTTCCAATTAATGCCTTGGGGAGCGTACTTTTGTACAATCTCAGGGGAGACTTGTTTAATAAAGTCCACAAACTGTTTTTCTGTGGCTCAGCAAGCTGACCATTAGAACGAAGCAGAAGCCAAGTAGCCAATCGCACTAGCTCAAGGATTTGAGACGTTCGATTGGAAATATACGTCTTCCACGGATTTGGAGGGTTTTCTAACCATGCTAATACAATTTCGGAATTAGACCAGAGATACAATTTATATTTGGTCATATTTAGATGAGTTTGCACCTCATAGTTCCAGTCGTGGCAGACTTATTGTTTTAGCGGAGCCGCCTTTGATTTGGCTACTAGTAGGTGACTGGAGGTCGCTGTGTCGGATTTTGTGCGCACATAGAGGGTGGCACAATATGCCTTTTAATGGCATCACAGAAGCCATGTAGTTCGACTTTGTGCTCTGGGGCATAATTTATCCATCGTGGGATTTGTATCTGTGAGATATCATTCAGAATACCCGCGAACTGGGACCACTTTTCTAAACGAAGTGTAGTGTATTAAAACTGGTCAGATATAGTATTCCAATGGATCGCCAAGGTTTTTGTTGGGCTTTCCTTTTCGAATTTAAGGAAATTAGTGTCTAATAGATTTTCTTTAGGTATGTCCTTCAAAATATTAGGGTGGTTCGCCGGAAATTCTGACTTTGTGTCTTCTGCCAGTTCGTGGAGTGTACGAATGGCGAGGTATGGGGCACAGTTTACACCAAAGCTAACTGGTTTTAATTTAAAGTGCGTAGTGGACTATTGGGAGATTTTCGGAAAATAATTCGCTGAAAATCTTGATCATCTTTACGTACGATTCTTTGTCGATACATTTTCTCAACATCCAAATTGAAAACGTATTTGTATATACGCCAATTTAGTATGAGGAGTATTAAATCTGGCTGAAGCGTGGGTCCCGTAATTAAACTTGTGTCACTTAGGGAATTTCTCGAACTTGATGATGCATTAAAGACAACTCTTACCTTTGTGGTTTTTATACTCTCGCAACAAAGTTGCTAAAGAGAGTATTATAGTTTTGTTCACATAACGGTTGTTTGTAAGTCCCAAAACTAAAAGAGTCAGATATAGGGTTATATACCAAAGTGATCAGGGTGCCGAGTAGAGTTGAAATCCTTTTGTCTGTCTATCCGTCCGTCCGTCCGTCCGTGCGAGCTGTAACTTGAGTAAAAA
>NW_017537146.1:181913-185900 GCF_001853355.1 Bactrocera latifrons
CGTGGCCCCGCGCTCTACTAACTTTTTTGTACATTTCTCGAAAACTACTATAGCTATGTCAACCAAACTGTATACAGTCGTTTCTTTTAGGCATTTCCATATACAGTTCAAAAATGGAAGAAATCAGATAATAACCATGCCCACCTCCCATACAAAGGTTATGTTGAAAATCACTAAAAGTGCGTTAACCGAGTAACAAAAGACGTCAGAAACACTAAATTTTACGGAAGAAATGTCAGAAGGAAACTGCATCCAGGCTTTGTTTTTAAATTTAAAATGGGCGTGGCATCGCCCACTTATGGACAAAAACCATATCTCAGGAAGTACTCAACCGATTTCAATGAAATTCGGTATATAATATTTTCTTAACACCTTGAGGACATATACCAAATATGGGTGAAATCGGTTCACAACCACGCCTGAAATCTCGATTATCACTTTATCACGCTAGAGTATAAAATGTTCGGTGACACCCGAACTTAGCTCTTCCTTACTTGTTTAAGTAGGTTTTTTTCCATACTTAAAAATCTGTTGAATAGCACAGGTACGAGAATGACCCAACGCGAGTGTGCGGGAAAATTCTTGCTTTAGTTGTAGTCGTACGAGGTACCGGCCATTATCTAATCGAGTAGTTGTGGATTTGTAAAAATCATCACAATATCGATCTTCTGGGTTTGTGATTGATGTGAGGGGGAGCTCTTCTAACTCCCAAAATTTCTTCAGTTGAGCATTGAGGTACTCGTTTGAGATTTCTTCAACTTGTTGTCACTGGTTCCGCAAGTAATTCGCTCAGACCCATCCAAAAATGGTATTTTGCGCCAGAAGTGTTTTTGTAATTTTCTCAACACCTTCGAGAATAATTTGTGGTATGAGATCGCTGCCTAATAGAATGTCTATTTGAGCGGGAGTGTTGCAGTGGGGTCTGCTAACTTAAGGTGTGAAACCTTTTGCCAATACTTGCTATTTACATATATGATAGCTTATCCGCTTGGGGGGAAATAAGGGTAATGGGGCAGATTTTGTTTGAGTTTTGTACTACTCTTCCGCCCATTCCCGTGATTTCAAAATTAGCTAGTTTTGTTGGCAGTTGTAGCCTTCTTTGTGCCCTTGACGCTATAAAAGATCGTTGAGATCCTTGGTCTATTAAGGCCCTAAGTTTGAATAGTTCTCCTCCAGTTCTGGTAATGCTCGATTGAGACCACTGCTGTGGGTAATAATACACTGCTTTTGTTTTCGCTGTGTAGCGTATGGGTTTTTAAAGCCTTTGATCATCATGGTGCTTCTTGGCAATTTTCAGAATTTTGTAAGTCGGGATTTTCTGTTGTGACTAATCCCGCGGCTCTTTTAACATTAGCGTTATTTTGAGCGAAGCTGGAAAAATTTGTAATGTGAATCATTGAGTTTTGTCGTTTATGGCAATAAACGCAATTAAATTTGTTTTCGCAATCTTTGAGCGCATGCGCATATGACAAACAATTGGTATAAAGTTTTTCCGTTCTTACGAAACTGTTTCTTTCGTTAATGTTTAGTTTTTAAATTTCTCGCAAGATTTCAGCCTGTGCCTCCTTTACACAGTTCGCGTGACGTATGTTTATTTTGTTCCGATATGAACGCTTCTCTTTTGAAAAAACTACAATTGAAGTTGTTGTTGTTACTCGCTTGGAGTCGAATGAAGCTTCGATTTAGGTCGGGTTGAACGTGTTTAGTTCTGACCATTTTTGAATCTACACTTTCCGCAATTTCGTATTGGGTAGTTAAGAAATCGTTCATTTGTTGCCACGTTGGGCACTTTCTTCGTGATGAGAGCGATTGCTCCCACAAAAGTAACGATTTTTCTGGYAATGCGGATGTGCATATATTTACYAGAATGGGGTCCCAATTGTCTGTRGGAWTATTCTGTGTCGCTAGAACCGACAAGCAATTTGAAACAGTGGATTGAAGTTTTATAAATTCTTCACTTGTTTCYTTCTGAATTTTTGGTAAATTCATTAATATTGTGACTTGTTTGTCGACTAATATTCTTTCATTTTCGTAACAAGCCTTTAGAGCTTCCCAAGCATAATTGAAATTTTCGTCATTTAGAGCAAACTGTTTGACTATTACGCCTGCTTGACCTTTTGTTTTGTATCGGAGGTTTCATTTCAGTGTCACATGCGGGCACCTTGAGGTGGGTGCCTGAACACGCCTCTTGGCTTTGAACTTGTGGCAGCTCTACTCTCGGTTGTGGAGTAGGTGCAATTGCTTTAATTGATTTCAATTGATCGGAGATCATAGCTGTCGTTTCCTCGTACTGGTCTAAGCAATTTTCGTATTTGGAGCAAGCCGAGGATTCAAAATTGGTGACGTGTCCAGAAATTTTCTGGATTTTCTTTTTTGATTTCTAATACCGATTCAGAATTGTCCTGAATCGGTGAAGATGAAAATCTAGTGCAGTATCGAATTAGACTGTCACTCTCAGCAATAAATTTAGTATATCGTCACCTGAAATGCAATATAACGTATCATCAAAAAATTCGAAATTGAGTGTCTTATTGATTACGCTTCACTATTTCATATTGCATACATAATATGCACCTATATACCTATGTTCAACATTTTCAGGTTCTGCGGTCAAATATAAACTAGTTTTAACCAATATTAAAATTTTGTTTCACTGTTTCACCATTTTATTTCGTGTTTCTTCATGCCACTGTAAATTTCCGAAGGTGTTGTTACGTTATTTTGCATTTCAGGTGACGATATGAAATATCTTTAATTTTTTTTTTTGCTTTGTAGCACCTTGCTTTGAGCGTGTAGCTTTAGCAGGTGTACATGGGTTCTTTCTTCTGAAATAATTTTTGGTAGTTTTAAATATTGTATTGATTTAGATACCTTAGAATCTCCCTTCATATAGATAATATGACAAAATTGAAAATATGAGAAAAAAAAATCTCTCAGTGTACTTCTGATAATAATAAGTGAAATCTTTAAGATAAAAAGGTTTTTTTTGTTGGTTACGCAATGTATCAAATAACGAACGCGTATTTCGTTTTCCTTGTTCCCTGTGCTTATGTATTTAGCTATTAGTTTGTTCTTGTTTTTGTTTTTTATTTTATTTAATGTTTCGTACTCGTTAGTAAATACTTGCGTATACGAGCGATAATGCAAAAGGAAAAAAATGTTGATGACCTTTGTATATGAGTTTGCACAATATGTGCGCGTTTATGTGCATACGAAAGATGCTAAAAATTTTTTTGTTTGCAATCCTGCTTGCTTGTGCTTTAACAAGAACAAGGTGTATTGCTGAACAGGTGCCGATTTGGTCTTTGAATATATGTGTGTGTGAACACTTGAAAATGGCAATACGTATGTATGTGCTTTTCTTTCTACCAACTCTTAAAATTTTTTCTTTTATTTTGACCGTAAATTTTTATTCCAAGTTTTTATTCTTTTATCAGATATGTATATGCTAGTATATATATAATTATGTTTTATACTATATACTGTTCATACATACATTTGGATGTACATACATACATATGTAATGTAGTATATATTATACTATATACTGTTTTCGGTTTCTCGGAAATCAAACGTAAGTTCGAACAGTTTGGTAGCAACCGTTCTATTAAAATTTACAGGATCGTATACAGTTTTTAGAGATCAACTGTAACTTTCAACATACATATATGCAAATAGGTACAAATTATAAAATAATAGATGGAGTCGATACACTCACTTTGTGCCGCTTCAATGGTCTTTGAGGGCTTTATATAAGCTTTCGGGCTTTTTATTAAAGCTCCGAAAAAAAAGTTTTTTTATTTAATTTGGGTCCGTATGACCTTCTTTATTAAACGTTTAATTGCAACTAATTTTACATTTTATACTTAAGCTAAAAAGTAACCTTAATCTACCTGTCCCGTAACTTGCAATTCTGTGGAATTGCACCTTTGCGGCTCGTGGCGGATGTTCGCTTCCTGTTGTTGACGAAAATATTACTGTCAGCTA
>NW_017537147.1:0-9005 GCF_001853355.1 Bactrocera latifrons
GGCTTCGCTTCGGAATTATAAATACATTGACAATAAACTGACTTTTTTTTTAATTATGTACAGCATAAAAATAGACATATTGATTTTTTAATCTAACAAAAAAAAAAAAAAAAAAAAAAAAAATATGGCCACCCTGTTTTTTTTTCATTTAGCATTTTCCTTTTTTTATATACCCACATTGACAATAAATTGACTTTTCTTTAATTATGTACTGCATAAAAATAGACATATTGATTTTTTAATCTATTTATAATTTTTTGAATAAAAATATCAAAAGTATGGCCACCCTGTTTTTTTTTCATTTAGCATTTTCCTTTTTTTATATACCCACATACTTAAAATCTTATTTAAATACACTTAATCAAAACATTTTTATTAAAAGTAAATAAAAATATATGGCAACTCTGCGCATACTATTAAATATTTTGTGCGATCTTCATTAACGCTTTTCTTTATGTGTCAAATTCAACAATAAATCATAATAAGCTTTTTACATATGGCATATAAATTATTTGTCATCATACATACATACATATGTGGCAACCCTGATATATTTTGTCTTGAATGTGCTTTATTAATTTACTCAAGTATAACAATATGTTATGTTTTTCAATTAGAGTTAAGTTAGAAATTAAACAAACTATGTAGGTATGTAAATTATTTTCGCTCGTATTTCTCAAAAAGATGACAACCCTGATAAATTTTTTAAAATTTTAATAATAAATATCTTTTTATAAATTTCAATTAACAATATTATAAGTTTGTAAAATTATAAACAGATGTTAATTAGCAACTAAAAAATATGGCAACCATAAAGCATTGTTAACTTTTGATAAGATGTGGCAGCTCTGATCGTTTAATTTTATAATTTTTTTTTTTAATTTTGCCAAAAACGGTTGCATTTGTATTACTAATGAATTCAAAAAAATTCGAAATTATGCGGAACAAGTGGCAACCCTGCGCAATATATCTAATATTTAATGTTCTTTTAGTTACATGCCTAAAAATCAAAATTAGCAACTAATAATATCATGTTATCCTACGTAAACTTTTTGACACCGCATTTACAACAATATGGCAACACTGATAAAAAAAATTAATTTTGAATACCCTTGTATATACTTAATTAAAAACTACAGTTTACTATTTTTTAATTTGTAAACAATTTTTAATTACTCAAAACTTATGGCAACCCTATTTCATTGTCATCATATTTAAAAAGGAGTCACCACTCTGAGCGTTTAATTTATATTGCGATTTCTTAAATTCCTTTTATTCTGCTGTTGTGTTTTATTTTTGAAGTCATCAAAAATTACTCATAACATGTGGCAACTCTGACCGTTTAATTATGTGTTTTTGTAATTTTCCCAAATTCCGCTATAGTAACATATTTCTGAACTCAAAATAAGTTAGAACTAATCTAAAGCATGTGGCAACCCTTTAATAATATTTTGAATCCTCTTCTCAAATGTTGAACTCTATTCCACCACATATAAAATACTCCATCGTTATTCTTCAAAAGTTCCAACTTCGAACGATGGCATGGTGAATTAACGTACATTTTCACTAATATCAAATCTGGTATATACTTGTACATAAGTATGTATGTATATATGTATATGTGTTTAGATGTGCATATAAAATAATCATAAATCTGAGGTGGCGCATAGTCAACACAATCGCCGCATGCCAATATACGATAGCGCCTTCCACATTTCTGGCAGCTTTCCACACATTCAAATTGCTAACCAAAGCATTACAACAACAAAAACCACACTCGTGTGGAAAGAATATTAAAAAGAAATTGAAGATTACACACAAAATTTGGATGGCAACAAAGTGGTTTATTTGCAACTCGTTTACGTGGCCGCTTGTGCGGTGGGGCAGCGCCCCTCGAGGCAATTAATACAACAAACTGTAAATATGCGCGACCACACAAATAACAACAACACAAACACTAACAAACTACTGGCGGCGCAAAGTGCCGGGATTGATGGAGTCAGGGGTGGTGCTGCCACAACTCACCGAAGCCGCCGCCGCCGCCGCCGCCGATAAATGGCGCGTTTTGATGTGTGTAATTAAAAGTGTTGCAAGTCGCGGGCACAGCCACAGCCACACAGCGTTTGCCGCTGGCAAGGAAGCGTCAAAGTGAAAATCAAAGCATCTGTCAGTTGGCGCGCGCCGCGCTCTCCTCTCCCAGCGCACCCGACTCAATAGTTTGCACATGTGTCAATGCGCTTACGCGCGGGCAATTAAATATACATAAATATGAACTTAGGCGCAGCAGCTACACATGTTGCATGCGTGTGTTGCAGTAATGCGTGTGTGTGTGTGTGGATATGCGTTACGATCACTGCCACGATTTAACTCGACTTATTTCTGCCGCAACAGGCAAGTGAAAAGCAGATAAATCACACGAAATGCGCCACGCTCCCCCATGCGGGGTCGTTGCAGCGCTCCATTAAATTATAAAAATCCTAGCACATGCACACACACACACACTCACATACACAAATACATGTGCACGTTTGCCCTTCAAGGCAACAACAAGAGCTACGGGCCAATAATAGCGCAATTCCGCTTTGCTTTATTTCATTTTAATTGCAGGCGACAAAAGAAAACGATCGCACCATAACTCAAAATACCGTTAGTGGCACTAGTGGCTGTGTGCCCTCCATGCCTTTACTTTTCGGCTAAGTAGAATATTTCTTGTACCTACTATCGTCATTTTAGTTTCTATGTGGCTCGCTTCTTATTTATATATCTTTTTGTGCGTTATGTGGCATGCCACATGCCACGTAGTGATTTACATTTTCCAATGTGGCGCAATTAAATGCCGCCTGTCATCCACGGGAATTCCATCCAATTAGACGTGCGAAAATCGCTGATGAACTTCAATTGCCCCTAAAACGAACACACACACACTCACGCGAGGGGAAATATTCTGTGATGTTGGAATGAATTGCTGAGAGTGCTGGCTGCCGAAAGCTGCGACCGCAAAATTTAACCATAAATGAAGTGAAAGGAAGAAAAAACGCATCGAAGCAGCAATACCCTTCACAGGTAAATTTCGTATTTAAAAAATGATCTTTATTTTGATTTTCGTCAGTCAGTTTGAATAACATTTATATGCTTTAGTGGTCTGATGTGAAGTGATCATAATGATATCTTGACTCAAAACAGTTTCCACGGAGCGGTCAATTGATTTGTGAACTGCTTTGACATCGTTTTTTCGGCTTCGGCTCGCCTTTGCCACAATATTCGGCTGGTTGAGCGTCTGTTTACGTGTCGTTAGCATAGATCTCATACTCATCGCCAGTAATGATAAGCTTCATGACATCCCCTTAGTGGGAAAAAATTGAGTGATCTTGAGACCAATCGGGTTTTCACTTTTCTCGGGCCCAAACGATCTTTTAAAATGATCTTTACTGATCTTTCCTATATTCCAATGATCTTCTTTGTTGAATAATTTCGCTCATCGTAAAAATCGACGAATACACTTTTTGTACATCAGGAGGACTAAACACTAAACAGTTATAATTATTTTGATGTGAGATTTGACAAAGATGGCACTAAGTGTCATCTTTATATATAAAAAGTACGTGCCTCGTTGTTTGTCCGCGAAGGACTCCTAAACTACTGAACCGATTTTAGTAAAATTTAGCACACTGTGTCCAGTTCAAACCAACTTAGAAGATCGGATAACATAAACAATTCATAAATATAGAATATTCATAGATATAGAATAAATCTCTATTAAATAGACGCCCTATTAAGCGAACAACTCCATTAACTGGACTGAAAGGCTGGTAACCATGCATTGGGAAAGCAACCTTATATACTATACTTTTTCCAATGAAATTTATTTGTATTCAATACTAAATCTCAAGTACAATTCCTTGGATTCTTATATCGACAAAAACGTTTTCGCCTTTATTCCTAAATAAAATGTTTACTGTATTGAATAGTTAATTATAGGAATAATTGTATACAATCTACACAGCAACGCGTGGCCGCATCCACTAATATGTATGTATACATGAACGTACGTACTAAAAATAAATTTTCATTCAAACTCAAATGAAGCTACAATTAGCGTCATGATTTTAATTTTGTCATATTGAAAAGTTGTTGGTATTGATGCACAAAAAATTCGTCACGAAATTTCCTTTCACTTGCCTTCTTTGTCGTATGTTAAAGTAAATGAAGCTTTAGGACCAATTTCATCATGCTGTCTGCTTGTAAGCATGTGTGTATGTGGTCGTTACAGCTTACAAAGTTGCAAAGCTTAACAAGCATTAGTGTTGTTGGCTAATTGGCACATTTAATTTGGGAAAGTTTGGCAGATTCCGCTGCACCAGTTTAATACACTTCTGCACTATGCAACCCACAGAGGGGAGAGGAAGCCTAAAGGGCAACAGCGAAATGAATTATATTATCAGAAAATATTTTCTATCTCTAAATAACAATATTTAGTAATATAGTCAGTTTTTAATATACGAGAGATTATTAAAACATAATCCGTCTCGGCAAAAAAAAAAAAAAAATTCAGTATATCGATTTATTTCAAATAATACTTTTATATGTTCGCAAGTATGTAATATACTCCGAACAGATATGAATCATAAGCGAAGTCAGTCTAAACCCCACTTTATAATTTGATTGAAATAACTACGTCAAAGTTGGGTTTGCGATTTAAAACGTCATAGGAGAGATATAATTTTATATTCGATAAAACAAAAATTCGGTCAGGCTTACTAGAGCCCTGCAGAGAATATCTTTAGAAGCAGGAAGGCAATAGATGTAGAGGCAACCGAAAACCKSTGCATATAAACCGGGTTCCRAACCATAAAGGAATTSCGGGAGACGAAATAGCTGATGAGATTGTCAATAGTGCCATCCATTTGAACAGTACAGGAGTTATGTAAGTTACTAGAAACAAATACACAATAAAATTTCGAAAGGGCTGACAGACAAGTACATTCAGAATTGTCAAGATCATCTGCAAGAGCCCGCAGGAAAACTCGCATGCTTTTTACTCAGACGGTCTCGAAAGAACTGCCGGACGTTTGCAGGTCACTTGACAGGTCACWACCTACTGGCATCATATGCGAGTCTTAAATAGCGAGATTCTTACAGAAATGGGCATAAGAGTCGCTAGAACACATCCTTTGTTTCTGTTCAGCAGTATCTAGAACTCTTAAAAATCCAGGAGCTTCGCAGTTCAAATGACTGAATGAAGTGTTAAACTTAGATATCGCTTTTAAAGTTCACGAAAAGTATTGACATCYTGTATGACGAATACTTCAGCTCAAACTACTATATTTTACTACACCACAACCTCACATAACCTGCGAGATCCCTGAAAAAAAAAATCATGTTGAAAATATTAAGAAGTTAGCTTCTAATTATAAAATCATTTCAAGAAACAAAAACTTTCGATATATATATATAGGGCGAAAATGACGAGAATGAAGTCTTACGATGAAACTAAAAAAATCAGATGGCTATACGTAATCGAAACCGAATCGGATTTATATTCGACCGACAACTATAAATTCGGTATCCTTTCTAAAAAAAATTTTACCTAGAATAATTGCTGACGCTATAACAACTAAATCAGATGAGCAAGTGCAAATAAATTTACAAACCTGCATATATTACAGATGATTAATATTATATTAGATAGATTTTATGCGATAGTCCAGTCTTTATTCCTAAAAAGTGAAATTTTTTCTATCAAAACAAAAATTTCTTTTCTTTAGGCTTTATAATACATAAATTTGAGAGAAAAAAAGTGTGTATTAATCTTTCGATACAAAATCGCAGACACTCAATCAGTCTTCAGAGAAAGCTGCTTCACGAGGTCATCTGCTGGCGACAGTGATTTTAGGAGCTCGAGAATTTTTTAAGAACAAATACAACGCGAGATCTTAWGCTGYATATTATTACCARAATATCATGAAACGTATTATTACTGSTAAAGAGTCTTAGATCTACGCAAACGACCCCGAAAAATTCAATCAATYGGCCGAATATCGTGGCAACGGTGAGCCGAAGCCATTGTCAAGGTTATGTTGACAGTTTTCTGCGATTATCGAGCTGTGGTGCACCCCATATTCTTTTCGACCRGCCAAAYTATCAGCAAGRAATACTATATGAGTGTTATGTATCGTTTGCACGAAGCTATTCGTAAAAGGAGGTCGGAATTATGGACGGGTAACGCTTGGCTTTTGCACCACGATAATGCACYGTCRCACACTGCATTGATTCTTGGTAARTTTTTCGGCAATCTTTCAACCAATATCATACCGCAATCATCACCTGAATTAGCTCAGTGTGACTTCTGGTTATTCGGTAAACACAAACGACCGCTCCGGTGAAATCGTTTTGAGGCAATTAAAGACATGAATCGAGAATCGTTAGGCGCATAGAAGGCTATTCGGGAAATTGACTTAAAAAATTGTTTCGAGGATTGGAAAAAACGTTGGYACATGTGTATTGGGACCAAGGGGGATTACTTTAAGRGGAACGACATTKATTGYTTGGATTACATTTTTCAATTATGRACAGCATCTTACTACTTTTTGATCATAGTAGTACTTAAGCTCACATTAAACTGAAACTTCGCTTGGCAATACTCTAGCGCAGTAGGTGTACTATATGTACGGCCAGYATAAGTCAAACGAAAGTGCTTGCAATTATTATATATAACGGTCGATATCACTCAACTTGGAAAATAATAAAAAAATTGTGTTTTAATTTTTTCATATAGTTTTTTTATTGAACATATTTCATTTTTAACGCTTTTCATTTAATTCGTATGCATTATTTTTAAATATATATATTTGCTCTATTACATAATTAATTTTTAAATTTTTTGTTTACACAAGTAAATTTACATATTTGAAACTTTGCGTGTCCGCAATTAATACTTTAACGCTTGTGAAAATTTCAGCATTTTCGAAAACTTAAAAACTATAGTGAAAACAAGAGTATGTACATATATATAAGCTTATATTATAGACACATACATATACATATGTATGTATGTATACTTTTTACAATAGAGCTTTCTTTGCTGCTTAAATTATTCGCAACTTATGTRCATATGTATGTGTGTGTAGCATGCTAAAAGTTATACTAAAAATACCACTACAAAAACAGCAAAAAATAAAAAAAATAAATTTAATTTACTTAAAAGCTATGTAGCAGACAAAAACAAAATGTTGCTATAATACAATTGCAGGTAAAAGTGGGTGTGCYTGTGTGTGTGTGTGGTGTTTGGGGAACGTGGGGTTGCTTGATTTACAGTGTGTATGAATAAATCGCATAATTTTACAGCAAAATATTTAATTAATTAAATTTACTTAACTAATATTAATAAATATAATAATTTACAATTTCTTACAAGATTTGATGAGACAGCCAGTGCTGCCATTTGGTGAGCCGGGAGTGTGGCATAAACGGTGTTTGAGGCGCTTTTTGTCTAAACAAGTGTGTGAGCAGTAGGATTTTGAGTGTGAAGAAGAAACTATAACTAGTATTTACAAAAGTTTATTTTTTACTGTTTTCTATTGTTTTTTTTTTTTTAATTATTAACATATTTTAATTTTTTTCAAAGTTTTTGAATTTTTTAATATTATTATTTTATGCTTGCTCAATTAATGTTTGCCTTTTTCATATACATGCCTGTATATTTATATCACATAACAAACTCTTATTTTTATTATTAATTTGTTTAATTTTCATGCTTCATATTTTACACCTTTATGCTTTAGCAACTGTTAATTGCCCCTCCCTACCCTAATTATTGCACGCGTCGTCACATTTGAAATACCCGAAGCTCAGAGCATATGCGCATCTCAACTGTCAACTTCAACCTTCCAGTTCACTCCTCCTCTCTCTCTCTTTAGAGTGACGCTTACGGTATCTGCCCGTTCATGCGCATCTCAAGCTCCTCCTCTTCTTTCGTCAACGGCACKGTGGTGTGATTGTAGAGACCTTGTGCCATCAGCTGCAGCGCGAGTGGATTTTTCGAGCCKGAGGATTTCTTGATTTTAGCGCGCTTATTCTGGAACCAAATCTTGATTTGCGCCTCATTCAGACCCAATTCGGCGCTCAGCTGTTGACGACGCCGCTCTGTGAGGTAACGATTTTCATTGAATTCGCGCTGCAAAGAATAGAATAGCAAAATAGCGTACAATTAATGAACTGTGTGCGTAAAGAAAAGGTAATAAGTTTTTAGAAGAATTCTTATATAAATACTATATGTGGCATGTTTGTGAMAATGTTTTCCAAAATCTAAGTAGACAAAAGCATCAACAAGTCACAGGCAATGCGAATCAATTATTTGCGGTTAAATGCTGCGCAGTCTCAAAGGGCAGGCCAGCGGAAAGAATCTCGAAGTTGAAGAAAGAATTTTGAAGGCAAAATCTTCGAGACCCCTCTAGAAGTGAAAATAATATATTGACCATAGCTAATTGGCGGCGTAGAGCGCAGACAACAGGACAACGGAGGCAGTTAAGCAGTTGAGGCCGAGCAATGAGCTGCCAGCACACACACGTACCTACATGTAAGTATGTAATTGAATAGTTCAACATTAGATTTCCGATTGTTGGATGTGCGTGCGTGAGCATGTAGATTTGTTGTGGTTGCCGCATGCTCAGCACGTAATCTTCTTGAATGCCGTTTTTTTCCTGCACAGTGTGTCAGAGGCGTGTTTAATTGGCTTGACAGATAAGCCTAACTGCTTTTAGCTGCTTTGCGCTCAAAATATTTACACTCTACAACGTAAACTAGTTTTGAAAGAAATTGTATTTTTTGCWTTTTTCTTATTCGCCATGCGCAACGGGTGTCTAGTAAGCATGTTTCTGGRTTTAGTAAATATTTTGTAAATATTTTGTAAATAGGGAGACAGTCGATTTCGGAAGGATTTTATATTCGACAAGGAAGTGGCCAATTAGACATGCGTGGAGTTGTTGTAAAATTTTGAGAAATTTAGT
>NW_017537147.1:10070-25254 GCF_001853355.1 Bactrocera latifrons
AAATGTCGATATTTACCTTCAAGCGTGCCAACTGTTCGCTGGAGAAGGCGGTGCGCGGCCGTTTCTCATCCGTAGTTTTGTCCTTTGGCTGCTTGGGGCGACGATAGCGTGGACCTGCAATGCAAGCAAGCAAAAAAGGCACATGAAAATTAGCATATTACGCCTTAACTGATATATTAAATAAGAWATTAAAGCATGTTTCACAGGAATTCCATAAATAGTTGCATACAAATGAGGCGAGTATGTTACATACATTTGTATGTATGTACATATGTACATATGTATGTATTCATATAAATATTTTCTAATGTGAGCATTACTAATGTATATATATATAGGTATATAGTAAAAAGTCTGTCTAAGTATGCATGTAAGCAGAATTTCATTGCGTGGCACATGTCAATATGTCAGCTGTCAGGCGTTGACAGACAGTCAGTTGCATGCAACAAACAGCGCGTAGGCGGCAAGTTTACACAGAACAATTACTGTATGGYAAAAATAAAAGTAAAAACCGTAAAGAAATCATAAAAAAGGACATTTCGCCGAGTCGTGYTATGGCTTTTCGCATGTACATAAATGCTCATATGACTGTGTATGTACATTCGTAAGTGTGTGTGTTTTTTTATGTTCTAACCAGCATTAACTTAGCCTTTGTGCGTTGCCGCTTTTGCTTTCGCTTTTTGCTCATTGTTCCGCTGGCAAATGTCAAAATTATCATACAATGTAATAATTAATTTATTTATGTTTTAATTTATAAACTCGTCAAGCGCTGAATTAACTTGCTCACTAAGTATACTTGCTGGCTTAACATATAGGTCGTACGTTCTTTAGCACTTGACTCTTTGCCGCCGCTTGATAATTTGTCAGCTGTCATGCATTTTTATTTTATTCTAATATTTTATTCTCGTCTCTTTGGTCTTTAAGTAAAATTATTTGATATTTTTCACTCTATCGAGGTTGCAAAAACATTTAAAATTTTTTTCCTTCGAAATTTTTATTGATATAAAAAAAAATTTTTTTTGAATTTTTTACTAGCATGTAGATTAAAAAAAATTACAAAAAGTTTTTAAAAATAATATTTAATCTTGTTAAAAATCGAAGAAGTTCAAGCATCCTTTCGAATAATTATTTTAAATTTTAGTCCATTCACTGCATACATATTTACATACAAGAGATATGTATGCATCGCATACTCCCAAGTCGCTTTTTATTGAGTTAAAAACGTTCAGCATACATACATATGTACCAGCATATTTATAATACATATTTACGTATGTATGTACACGCCCACATATATTTTTCTAAACTATCTCCACTATTCTTTAAGTGTTTAACTTGCGTTGCCTGCTTCAAATCACTTTCTATACACAAAAACGCTTACAAATGCATACATATGTACATAGATATGAGCACATGTRTATATGCATSTACATATGTATTTACTTCCCCTTGTCTASAAACGCGTAATACTCGCTTTCTTCGCACACAACTCAAATTTAATACAAGACACTTCTCGGCTGCTATTTTCGACCGTTAATTGATGAGTTAAGTGCATTTTTATGGTTTTGAATTGATTTTTAATTTGCTGTTGATTGAAAAATGAGCAGCGAGCGATAAATTTGTAGCTAGTTAAAAAATAAAATGAAAAAACTGAATTTTTGAGAAGAAGAGGAAGCGCGGTTAGGCACTTAATAGATCATGTACTCTATATTATGTATGTGTGTGTGTGTATTTTTCGGCGTTCCAATTAAATTTCACTCAATAAATGATTAATTATGCCAGCTGCATTTGGTATTTGGAAAATTCGAAAAATTTCGCACTGATTGCGAGTTTAATTACAATGAAAAATTAAATATTTAAATTTTTTTTTAAATTAACAAAAAATTTGAAATATTAAAAAAAATCTAAAAAAATCGAAAAAAAAGAAGAATATAAAAAATAAAATAAAATAAAAATATAATAAAAAATAATATAC
Source organism: Bactrocera latifrons (assembly GCF_001853355.1). Taxonomy (NCBI): domain Eukaryota; kingdom Metazoa; phylum Arthropoda; class Insecta; order Diptera; family Tephritidae; genus Bactrocera; species Bactrocera latifrons. Next base: position 12,046 of record NW_017537147.1, read on the forward strand.
AAAATATTAGAAAACAACTTAAAAAACAAAATAGAAAAACTTTGAATATTGCAGTTTAAAAAAAAAATTAACAAAATTTAAATACTGCAATTCAAGTAAAAAACAAATTTTCAAATATTAAGATGTATGTATATAAAAATATAAACTATTTGATATAAAAAAAAGAAATTTTAAATTATCAAAGAAATATTTCAAAATATATTCAAATAAAGAAAAATTTAAAAAATGTGAAAAAATAAAAAACCAACAAGAACCATAATACTGAAAAACATACATAAAATACAAATATATACAAAAAATTAAATATTGCAATTTAAACTAAATATAAATTAAAAATAAATTAAAAAGTATGAAAGAAGTACTTAAAACTATAAAAATTAAGAAACACATATATATATATAAGAGAAAGAGAATATGTAGTAAGAATTAAAAAAATTAAGTATTTCTATTATAACAAAATAAAATTTAAAGATTGCAATTCAGACAAAAAATAAACATAAGTATCTAAAAATATGAAAAAATTAAATAGAAATAATAAAATTATTAAAAAATATAGAAGAAGTAATTAAAACAATATCCATATATATTAACAAAAAATTATGATAAAAAATATACAAAAAAATAAGAAACATATAAAAAATAAAACATAAAAAAAATAAAATAATTATTTCAAAATAAAAAATTTAAGAACTAACAAAAATTTTTTTTAATAATAAACTTCACACTTTAATTCCAAATCAGCGCATAAATTCACAATTAAATAAAATTAATTAACTAATTGCTTATAATGAGCTTTTTTTTTTCAAACGCCAAAGCAAGTTAAAGCACAATCAACACTTTAGCACAAATTACGGTAAATAAAAAACTGCAACTGCATAAATTTCATTTTATTTGAATTTAAATGATCACCAGCTGAGTCACACTAACCGCCTACCTTTCGAAATGTGCTTGAAGCCTTCGCGTTGCAACTTCCGTTTTCTRCACACAAATACACACACACAGATGTATGCACATAAACACAGAAAGATGAACGCTATAATTTAGCTGCTAATTGCCGCTAAGCGCCCACTTTRATATGCACTATGCTTTTGTTGTTGTTGCACACTTTACTAACTGCTTATTATAAACGCTAAGCGCCTATTAATTCAAATTTTTGCCAGCTCGAGTGCCGCGAAACRAACGCTTGAAGATGCTGCTTGCTGCTTTATTAAGTTATTTGCAATTAGCAAATCAAGAATTTAACAACTCAGCGCCAACAACAGCAACAACAAGAACTTACAAGTGTGGCTTGTAGCAAAGTGAGAAGAGTGGCAAGTGATTTGCAAGCGTCGAAGCTGCTAAACGCTTGAATTATTTGCTTTCCAGCGCTAGTTTGCTGCTTAGCAGTTTAGCATGTGAGGAGCTGTAAGCTAACGGCGCCTAATTGTGAACTTGTGGCAGTGATTTTAAGTGTAGCTGGAGATAAGCGTTGGTGTTTTGCATATTTTGTTGTTAGTTGGCAAACATCAAAGGTAATTCATATTTGCTAATTTTTTTTTAATCTAATTTTGTCTGAACATGAGTGTATGCTAACCAATATATAACTAATATATAACCATTTTATATCCAATATATAACCAGTTTATAACCAAAACTCAAATTTCGTTTCATATGAGTGGTTGTAATACATCGTTTTTCCTTCGCCTGTAAACTTACGAAAACTGATATTATTTTGCATTTTAGATGACGATATGTATACACATATGTATATACATACATTGCTATTCCTATAGAAATTCTTATATCAAGCCTCCCTAACAAATTTTCTCTCCAAAAAGAAAAAAACTATCCGATTTTCCTTTATTGTCACATAAAATTGTCACATAGCGGCTAAGCATCAAAGCAGCACATAAATAAGGGCACACATACACGCGCGCACACAGCCATTGACAGGCCTGCTATGTAAACATACGTGATACGTGACGCAGCAAGGGGGCCCTTTGAAATCGAAGGATATGCCGAAAGTCGCCACTATGTGTGAGTCCTTTCGTGTCCTTCGAATTTGCTCTTTCGAAATGTGGATATTTACAGTAACTTTTTGCCAGATTTGACCTTGTGTTGTAAGCGAGTATATGGCATTTTTATGTCATGGCTATTTTTACTAGCATTTTGAGTTATTTTTCACATTACGAAGTCTTATGAGTTTATGTGTATGTACAAATGTGAGAGTAAATATTTTTATTGCAAAATGTGCAATACGAAAATATAAAAATTTATATACTTATACATATACATACATATGCAATATAAAATGACCTTCAAATATTTTTTGAGAGAAAGTATAGGCTGGACTACTCCATAGCATTTTTTAGATAAACACCTTAGAGACTACAACTTAAAATTGCATTTCAGTATATACCGTTACTACACTTTAAAATAAAATTTCGGGCAAAAAATCAAATCTAATTTACAGTTTAGTCTCTGAGACACGCTATCAAATATGATTTTCAATTAAAATTCACACTCACCGGAGCTGGGACGATCGCTGTAGCGCGTACAATACACCCACGCCGGCCACACTTCATTCTTGCCACCATCCGTGGTCGTGGAGCCCGCCTCGGAGCGTGTGTCATCGGACGACTCCATGCCAGAGTCCCTACTCACCGCCGATGGCGGCGGTATAGGCTGCGGGCTGCTGCTTTTGCTGGGCAAACTGCGGCTGGTGGGCGAYGAATTTAGTGAGCTGCCCGCCGATGTGGACGACGACGCGCTAGATGCATTGGAAGCGGGTGGTGGACTGGCTATGCTCGATGCGCTTGCCGCGGATGATGAGGCGCYCGAACAAGCTGGCGCCGCGACAGTTTGACCAATTTGCGAGACTGCCTTGCAGAGTGAGCCTAAAGCGGACTTTTCCATAGCGCCCATACCGCCGACGGCRGCAGCGTTTGTAGCGGACTCACCAGTTTTCAGAGCACCGGCTGGTGGCAAGACACCACTGCGTCGCATGCGACTATTGACGATCTCTTCATGGATACGTGGATAGGCGGCGGGATTGAAGCAGTTTAAGAAGTTGGCGCGTTCCAGCATCATAGCCGCAGTGGCGGCGGCGGCCGCCGCTTGTTGCTGTCGACTGAACTCGAGCAGATCGACGCGTGTAAAGGCAGATGGTGTGGCGGAACGTGCCGCATCGAAAGGACGAAATATGCTATTCGCATGCAAATGTGTTTGTTTCAATGTGGCGCCGGCGCCAAGCGACTCATTAKTGTTACGGCTGGCAGCCTCGTTGCCACCAAAGCGATCGCTAAGTATGTTGGAGATCGAGAAGGCGAGTGTCGGTTTGGCGGATTGCTGATGTGCGGGTGGTGGTGTGCGTTGTGTGGCRCCACTCGGTGTCGCATCATCCACATCGTCCACATCGATATCGTCATCTTCATCTTCCGCCTCATCCTCCGCATCATCATCTTCCGTTGTGTTGCCACGCATTTGAGCGTTGCCAGCAAGCGCATCACCATGAAAACTATCACCAATAATCGAGTCATTCTCCTCCTCCTTGATGGTCATAGTCGAAGCGGGTGTAGATGACGGTGTAGAGGTGGCGCCCGGCGAGGCCACCAAGCGCTGTTGCAATGTGGCCGCATGATTGGCCGCCGCCAAAGCGGTCGCAGCAGCCGCATCGAAACCGGGATGATGATGGAAAGCGGCAGCATTCACCAATTGCTGCTGATGTAGTTGTTGTAATTGTTGTAGATGATGCAAATGCTGCAATTGCTGGTGTTGGTGATAGAGTGTGGCAGCAGCGGCGGCATTGCTGGCTGCGCTTACAGGATGTGGCAACATTGCGGGCGATGTAGTAGTCGCGGCTACGTGTGGCGGTGGTGGTGGTGGCGGATGTGTATGCAGACTCATGTCCAGTACGGTGCTGACGCCAGTTGGGCTATATTGCAGTTGATGTATTTGCTGTTGTTGTTGGCTGAGGCGTTGCGGCTGGTGCGGTGATTGCGGTAGGCCAGGTGGACTTGGAGCAGATTGCGGACTGCAGCGATCCTCTAGGGCCATTGGTAGCGGCGTGGCAATTTTGGCTGCGATTTAGCGGCGTTGTGGTAAACGCGGTGTATAATAATTTTTTTTTTTTTTGTAATTTTGCACAATTGGAAAGTTTTTGTAAATGTCACACTAGCATTGGAGCATATACGARGCTTAATCGCGCAAATATTTCTTTTAAGATTTTTTATTTTTTTTTTCAAAATTTAATAATTTTTAGTAATGTATTTTTAGCATTCGAACACTCGCCACTTGAAATATTCGTGTTATATTTTTGTTTAACGGTAAACCGTAGGCGTTCACGTTTGCACTATGTTGGTCCAATTTGCTTGCACTCCAAAACACTTGTTTCTTGGTCGACGAGGCAAACACGTTTATTACGTTTTTMTACTTCTTCTTTGCTTGTTTGCTCGCTTGCTTTCCGACTACTGTTACACACGACTGCGACGCACACGTCTGTTCACGGCGAACGCAACGAGTAAATTAACTAATCACAGTTGCTTATCGTCCCAGCGAAGCGACAACTCCAGGCTAACGATGACGACTTCAGCARCGTTGAGCGACAGTCATAGGCAGTCACACTGCAGATTGAACTGTTAAGGCTGTCAAACGAGCTGCCAAGCAGCGCCTATACTCTCTCTCACACATGCAGCGAGCGCGCACGCACGCATAGCCAGCCGAATGCCAGCCCTAAATGCTGTGGGTGCGAGTGAGCACGCCTATTTGCGATGGTGYTTGCTGTTGTTGCCACAGCACAATTGGAGGCTGAGTTGTGGTGGTGGTTGGTTGTTGGTTTGTTGTACTAGCGCGCAAGCTTGCAGTGCTRTGTGTGTGTGTTTGCGTACGTTACGAAGACGGACGATGTGACAGACATGCCGAGCGACTGATTGGCTTCGAAACGCAAATTATTGTTTGTGGTTTCGTTTTTTGTGTTTTACTTCTGTTACAGTTTTTATGTCTCACTGTTGAGCGCGCTGCTGATCGATTACTTTGCTTTTGGAYAGATTTGTTAGAACTGCTCTGGCGTAAGCTTCCGCAACGACTGATATGCTGATGAGCAGCTGATAGTTAGGCAACGCTGGTTGACAGCCTGACGCGCTGCTTGTGGGTTGTTGTGGCACGCGGTACTCGGAGCGTTTGCTTGATAAGCATGAGTCCACCGGCTGGCTAGTTCAGAAGCTGCGCTAAGGACGCTGTTATGATTTTTTTGTTTTTTTTTTTTAGCGGCGTTTGTTGAGTTGTTGTGCGTGTTTATTGAAAACACGGATAACTTAATTTGTCGCTGAATAATTGTAGTATTATAGTCACTAAACTCGCGATTGTCTTCATTAGTCTTYGTAATATTTTTACATATTTTTTAAAACTCAGTCGCATTTAAATTTATTGTAACTGCTTGAGGTATTTTTTCAAAAATTATTTTGTTGTATTTTGTGTTGTTTTTTTTGTAAACGGTTGCTAATTTTTTTTATTTATCGTTTGCGGTTTTGTTTTGCYTTTTTCATTCCACATGTTTTTTACTCCACATGTGATAGTTTTTCTTGGATTCTAATAAAATAATGAATATTATTTCATAAGTTGTTAGCTTACATTTTTAATAAAAAATTGAAAGTTATTTTTTAATTTTTAAGTGTGTTTTATTACAAATTTSGATTTGTTTTCAATAAAAATCCACTTATTAGAGTAATTCAAAAAATTCCCAAGTGGAGGTTTTGAATCTAAGGGCGAATTAAGAAAATATATTTTTATATATAATATTAGCTATTATTTTTAACTTATTTAAATACTTGATAAAAATACATAGGTATTTAAGAGTTTATGAATAGTATTTTATATTGAAACAGTTCATTGATAAAGAAAATACTCTTTAATAAACTTGAAAATTCAGTTTAAAATATTAAAAAGGGAAAGAAGAAGAAAAATTTCCGTAAATAATAATAATGGTAAATAATATAAAGAAATTGGATTTTTGTGTGCAAAAAAATAAATTAAAATTTTAAATTATTTAATCAGAATTTTGGGTGCATAATTATTAAAAAAATATAAATTAAATTTAAGTAAATGGAATTTTGAATGCACAAAAATTTAGAAATTTAAATAAATTGTGTGCAAGAATTTAAGCAAATATTGTGTCCGAAATAATTTAAATGTTTTAAATTGTATTTTTGCTCACTTTAGTCATTTTCATYAGCTTTTAAACGCGTTTTTCTTATTATCCAAAAATTTTAGAAAGGAATTCGAAAGAAAAATACCTACATACATATGTATGTATGTTGAACTTAATGTGCTTTTAGAATTTTATGATTATATTATTCTGATGCGAAACCGATTTTGGTAATAGTAGCATAACAGAGTTGCGAATTTTTATATTAAAAAATTGAAATTTAAAATTTGAATTTACATTTTTAATTCGAATATTTGAATTAAAAATTTTATATCAAATTATTTTAACAGAAAATTTTATCTAAAATTGGAAATTTAATTTTTATTCCCAAAATATGTATTAAAAATTTATAAAACACTTTTTGACTTAAAAATTGCTTTAGTAAATACAAAAATATTTTTTTTTTAACAAGAGTTGGAATGAAAAGGCGCTAAATGAAAATATTTAAATATTTGTAACCAAAAAACTAATTAAGTGTAAATTAGGCAAAAAGTGCCAAACCGTGACGAAATTTTATAAAAATGAAGCCTTCCTTTTAAAACGATGACCAAATTGATAACCAAGGAAAAAAGGCAAGCTATAAAAATGTAAGATTCAAAAACAAAATTTTTTAAAATTTTATAAGAGATATTTGTTATTAGGGCTAAGATTTGGAGTTTTTATCTTTCTTTCATTCGAGTTTTGCAATTAAAAATTTCAATTCGATATTGTGAGTGAATGAAAAAAATATTTTTTTATTACGAATATTTATATATTTCCTGCGGGTATTTACAACTAACTGTTTTGTGCCCCATTTTTCGGATTCAAAAATGTATTTCAAATTTTTCGATTCGGTAGTTAGGATTAAAATTTAGTTTTTTTATATTTCAAAAGAAGTGTTCTTTTTTTAAATTTTTGTTTATAAATATTTTTTATTTTTCAAAAACCCAAGTATTTTTTTTATTATAATTTTTTTTCACTATGATAGTTGCGAATACATTATTTTGTCTGGTTAAAAAATTAATTTTTGATATGTTATTTTTCTAAATGTCGGTTAAATATTTTTAATTTTTCACTCCAATCATTRTTGTATTTTATAATTAAACATATTCTAAAATATTGAAATCTACAAAAAAAAAAACAAAAACAGAAATCCTAAAATGTAATTAAAGTTTGCGGTGCTCCTTGTGAGCACATCAGCCCAAAATAATTTTTGTATTTTTAGAATATATGTATGTATGTATGTCACTTAGGTGTTTTGTTCTCCTAAGTCGGCTATTAGAACAAATTGTATCTAATTGGATATACATAAATTAATTTGAGAGAAATATAAAATCTGTATATTTTCGAAAAAAAAAAATAAATTTTTGTTTTTTTAATACTCTAATGTTCTACTAATATAATAATAGTTATAATGAACGAAAATGAAATTTGTTTTATTTTACTTGTTGAAAAGCAAACATTGTTGATATTTTTGTAATGTCAGTTATAGCAAATTTCTTACATACGTAAATACAAGGGACTATACATACATATGTACATATGTACATGATTATTTTGATTCGTAATCTTCAAGAATGARTCTTGAATTTTTAACGCGACGACTCAGTTTATCTAAACAACAATTCTATATAGCCGAATATCCACGTTATAATAGTTTTCAAATACATACTTAAAAGATATATCCGTTTGCTTGTTTTTTCCAAATTTATACACATTGACGTATAATATATTTTTTAATACTTTACAACTAGTACGTTTCTCCCTGACAATCACACGCACTATTACATTATAAACAACCACTTCAGTCAGACATATGACACTTCTCGCTTTTAACCATACCTTAAAAAAACCGTTAGCACTCATAACTTCAATTATTTTTTTACATTGTTATCCTAATTCAATTATGCGAACGTGCTATTCTTTTTTAATTATTACATATAGTAGATGTGTCSATATGACGTTGCTGCTCTCGACGACTGCCCACTTCCGCCGTGGAACACACCGACAAAGCTTGTTACCGTCCGATATGACTCTATTACGGCGAGCTGTCAAACGCGCTTTTGACAACTGTGTCGTGTCTACCATTGCAAAAACCAAAAAAAAAACACAAAACAACAACAACTCAAAAAACGACAACAGCAACAAACAAATCAACCGCATAGCATTTCAGCGCCCATCACTTGGTGTATTTAGCAAATGTATTTAGTTGCAACAATACAGCCTCATACCCTCCATTTCTTTTCAGCGCACGCATGACAGCGTAGAGCACGAATTCCTTTTGATTTTGAACTCCCTGTTTCTTTTCAACGCTTGGGTTTAAGCCGTTTTATATAGCAACGYATGTGTATGTGGCACTGCGTCTTATATACAAGTCTCAAAGTGGGCGTGTTTCGACACACACTTGCTGACTCTCTCTCGCAGTTACAATGAGCCCTTAAATTTTCTTTGCTTCGCATCATATTTGTTTCTCTYGCGCCAATAGGTTTATAAAGGCGCTCTCGCACACTTCAATTAAATTTAGCGCTCTCTATTTGACAAGATAGTGYGCTCTCAATGAATTTTGTTATTGTAGTGGTTGTTGTTAATATTTGAATTTGAAGAAAATACAATTTTGAATTAAGCAAATAGAAAATCTTCAAAAGTAATGTCTCAAATATGCACTTGCTCTCATATGGTCTATACTCTCTCTTTATTTGTTGTTGCATTGCTCTAATTCTGCTGCCAATGTGCCCACCAGCCTGGCCGTCATGAGTTATTGTTGTCCTCCTCGCTTGTGTGGCAACTTCATCAAAGATTGGCCTACACGCCTCTTCCGCGCTAATAAGCAAATGCATAGCAACAACAACAACAATGTGTACGCACTCAGCTTAGCCATAAGTGAAGGCGACATTTGTGATTAGCTTTGGCGTTTGTGTTTCAATTTTCTTGCTTACATACTTACACAAATACAGGCGTACATACATGCTTGCAACGCTCGTATTACAGCAACGCCAACAACAACAATGATTATTGTACGCTCTCTTTGCTTGATAGCAAAAATTACTCAATTCGCTGCAGCGACTGTTGTTGTACAACTTGTTGTTGTTATTTTTATTATTTGTATTGTTGTTGTTGTTGTTGCGACTGCTGACATATCGCAATTACATTTGTTACGTTTACTCTTCATCGCCATTTATGCYCGCTTTCTTGTTGTACAACTAAATCGCTTTGCCCTGGGGTGGGGTTCCATCACTACTAACCGCTACACGCTGCCACTCTGCCACCGCGCCACATTGCGCCCACTTCACTTGGCTGCTGCCGCTCGAGACCGCGCTTCAGTGTACGCGCCGTTAGCTTGCTCTGGCACTGGCTCTGGCTTTGGCTTTGGTTTCGCTTGTCAACACGAGCATCGATGCTCGCGCGCCATGTCCGCCGTTGCCTTTTGCCGATTTTTTCCTGAGGCGATTTTCGGTGTGGCTCTTATTGCCGTGGCTTTTGTTGCAATTTATGATTTCGTTTTATTTGTGTAGTTTTTGTTGTTGTGTGTATGGTTGGATACTCATGTTTCGTCTACACATATGTTTTATTAGTTGTGTTGYTGTTGCTGGAATTGTTTTTGACATGCGTTGATTTGCTACGTTGKTGGTTATGTATCAATTGTGGCAAAGAGGAGAACGCGTGATTGGAAGAAGAAGCAGTGCAAATTATGAGCGGTCATACACTCGTCGRGATTAATTCAACTTTGAAAAATATTATATTTTCAAATTAATGTATAATTATATTTAATTTTTTTTTTTGGTATTTATAAAATATTTTCGAAAATATTAAAAAATAGTGAAGAAACAAAACGAAGAATTTCTCAAAATCTAAGTCTGAGACACTTTGAGGTAGTCCACAGCTTAAGCCTATGACAATTTAGAGCTATCTTTTTCACTCCTAAGGAAAAGGGAGCTTAGTAGCATTGTAGTAGGAGTCATCATAGGGCACCTACTTTTAAGATCTCTTCAGAATATTGAAAGGTTTGATTTGTAGGAATGTCGAGCYTGCGCGGAGCATGATGAAACACTGGAATCCTATCTAAGCAAATGCTCAGTCTTCAGTCGGTTGAGACGCGACATCGTCCACGGCTCCCAATACTCCAACTTAAGAGGCAACTGGTGTGCTTATGCGTCTCCTTTTTCAACCAACTAACTAATCAACCAAACTCAGGCCCAAAAATTTTAATTTGTTAAATTTAGATATTAATTTAAAAATAAGTATTTAAAACTTTTGTTATTGCATTTTTTTTAAATTTTAATGATAATAATTGGTGTTCGACAAATGCGTGCTTCCCAAAAGCTAGCCGTAACTACTTTAGTAGTAAAATTCAAATTTGCTTCCTTTATACCTTTGAGCTGGCAAATTCGTTCGAAAAATCTTAAGTGCTTCAATTTTTACCTTTTTTTTCTGAAATAAGAAAAATCAATAAATAAGTAAATAATACCTTGTGTAGCGTAGTAAAAAACTGCGCTTTTTGGAAGCTTGAAAAAAAAAATTCTATATCAGTTATTTAAAACCTTAAGCTATTTAAACATATTTTAGAAATACACAGTAAAAAYTTTGAAGAAAAAAATTGAATATTTTCCGGGCCTGTAGGAGAACTGCGCCATTAAAAAGGGCTTTTAACTGTAGAAAGCGTTGAAATTTGTATTTAAAAAAWTTTTAATATATTTTTCAACCGTTTTTCTAACAACTTATTAATGCCCTTAGGAATTAAATATGTAATTAATAGAAGTTTAACTAGTCAGCACTAAGCACCATGTCTCGAAATGACAACTCGACACTAAATAACAGCGTTTATTACATACCTATGTATGTATATTTTTATACATATGTTCTTATGTACATACATTTGTATGATAAATACAACTGGCTACAAGCAAAAATATAAGTTTAAACGCACTCACATTTAAACAAAATAATAAAACTGGCTGGATTTAGCGAATTTACATACTAATAAATATATGTACATACAAATATATTTGCTCTATTTTATATAGATATAAGTTCTTTYGTACGTATATAGACATTTAAGCGCACTGTTACGAGATTTGTAGCAAATTAATTACACTAATTGAGTATTGAAATGGAATACGTGCTCACACAGGCATATGCATGTATTGTATGGAAATGTGTATGTATGGAAATTTAAATAAAGTTGTTGTTCACGCATTCAATTGAAAATTGTAGTCGACTGTAATTATTCAAGCGTAAAAGCGACACAATCACACACATATAAACGATTTGATAATAATATATAAATAAACAAAWGAGTTGAAAAAATCCATTAAATAGGTACGCTGACCAATTTAAATGTCTACATACAGTTATGGGCATAAAAGTATACACATATGTACATACAACATAACTTATTTCTACATACATATGTACGCATATTCATTCCCTTAATTGTTTAAATTATTATTCAATTTATTCATTGTTATTATTTTTGAATCTTATTGGTTAGGACAGTGACTGGGATTTTCAAAAAGTCGACAAYTTTTCCTGTACATTTTGGGATCATAAAATCATGATTCAATAGCGTAGCACGAAAATTTTAACAGTAAAATTCGCTGTAATTTCGAAATTATAATTTTTAAATCGGTCCATGAATATATTATATATTACCGTAAGTGTTATACACCTCAACTTTTGGCCACTTTATCTAGAAAACAACGTGCGATGTTGTTAACAGTACTCTTAAACATTTCTAAACGTTTTACTGCATTTTTAGAAATCCCATAGAATTCCGAARATCTACCGACCGTGTAGACGCTGTTTTATATCAAAATTCTAGGATAATATTTGTTTTTTATTCAGTTGAACTTTAAATAAGATTTTCTCGAAAAATCATTTATCGAATTTGWTGCATTTGCGGAGACAACTTAATCCGATTAATATAATATGTGCTTCCTTGTTCTGTACATTCTGTTGTTCTCTACGGAATGGATTACGAGTATTTYGTTCTTACAAAAAATTAAATTTTTGGAAGAACCTCTAAAATATTTAATTTTCTTCAACAATTTATATTTCTTCAAAATTTTGACTGTGTATTTCTAAAATATGCATAAATATATCCCGAAATATTTTAAGTAACTGATACAGATTTTTTGTGTTTTTTTTTTTTGAATTCACAAAAATTACATTTTTCCATGCCGCCGCACTAGGTATGCTCCTCAAAATTTTTTTTTAGAAAAAAGTTTAAAAAAAAAAAACGCCAACAATTTAATGCACCCAAGATTGATCGGACACATTTTCTAGTTCACATTTATAAAAGGCGACAATAATGTTAAGTTGGAGTATTGGGAGCCGTGGAAGAGGTCGTATCTTAACCGGCTGGGCATTCACATCGAAAATATTTCAGCAGCTCATCATACTTCGCGCTTGCTCGGCATTGCAATGAATCCAAATTAACAGTTTTCTGAAGATATCTTAAGAGTAGCTATCTCTTCCACGGTTTTGTTGACCTCTACAATGTTACTAAGCTAGTTGTTACCTGCTCGCGTAACCCAATGCAATGATACTTAGAATTGGCGCTACGGACTTTCATTGCCGCTTGACTATCCTCTAAAATGTTTATAGATGTGATGTTTAGAGAAGAAGTCCACTTGGCAACTTTTGTTGTGCTCACAATTCCAACCTAAAAGACTGAATTGTGTACATTTAGTTCGAGGGTACTTTCTGCCTGTAATTTAAAACAGATGAAACCTGATCCTGTGCCTAATTTATCCGTAAAAGAATATGTAGATATCCYCATTGGAACTATCAACAGCATCAATGGTCCAAATTTTCTATTGGCGAATGAAAGTGACGTGTTTAATTCCTAGTGACTCCACTTTTCTCGGTCGCATTGTCAACTTAGCCGGAGTTTATTAACAAGTCAGCCAGCTGGACGTAAGCATTCTCTCAAACTTCMCTTAAATACATAATATATTTATTGGCCGAATGTGAAGGACGCATTCTTCAATTTTTAACATATTCCTCACAATACTAAGTTTATATATTGTCAAAAACAAAAAAAAAAAAAA